>NW_005179131.1:430599-527383 GCF_000350225.1 Chondrus crispus | reverse complement strand
GAGGGCGAACACGTCTTGTGTACCGTCGTTGCCGCCTCCGCCACCCCTCCAATCGATGCCGTAGTCGTTTCCCTCGATCCTCAATACAAGGCCGCTATCGCACGTTTCGAACAGTCCCAACTCGCTGCCTCAAACCACCAATCGCCCTTTCGCAGCGCAAACCGCCGCACACCCTACCCCTCCTCTCGCCGCTCTACCCTCCTCGACGCTCTCCATCCCTACCCCAACAGGCTGCACGACTCCACCACCACCTCCCCAAAACTTCGTTTCAGGGAGGCCGCCGACTCCAAGTCACCCTCCGTCTCGTTTGACACCCCGCAGAGGCCCGCCTCGCAGAGGACCAAGAAGCGCAGAAACCACGAGGTCTCCCCGCTCCCACCGGCCGTCGAGGCCTTTGTAGAGGACACACATATCAAGCCCTCCGCCGCTCCCGCCCCGCATCCCATCCGTGTCGGCCGCGTCTACGTCCACTTCTCCGGCCGCGACAGACGCCTCGACCGATGGGTCCACGCCGCCGAGTTGCGTCGTGCCACTGAGTCAGCTGTGGCGGAGGCCGCGTCTAGTGTCGTCGATAACACCCTCGTCGACAATGCCGTCCAGGCAGAGTTTGCCGTCGCCGAGACCGGCAAGAGGCACACGCTCAAGCTCACCAGGGCCAGGCGGAGGCAGTACGAGGAGATCAATCCGGTGAGTGAGAGGGAGGTTGGCAGCGAGGCTGCGGCCCGCTTGGAGAAGGCGCGCGAGGAAATGACAAAGGTCAGGAATATTTCTTCCATTGTCCTTGGTGAGGATCATATTGATGCATGGTACTACTCACCGTATCCTGGCAAGTATGGAGAAGTCGACAAGCTCTACATTTGCCGTTATTGTCTCAAGTACACTCGATCAGAGCGGTCTTATGTCAAGCATTGTACCGCGTGCACGTGGATCGGACCCCCGGGTCTGCTCATCTACGAAGACTCGTCGCGGCAAGTTGCCGTCTACGAATTGGATGGTCAAGTTAGCAATGACTACTGCCAACGACTGTGCCTACTGGGCAAGCTTTTTCTAGACCACAAGACCTTGTATTTTGACGTCAGCCCCTTTCTGTTCTATATCGTAACAATAGAGGATGTGATGGCTGGGTTCTTCTCCAAGGAGAAGCCCGCTTGTCATTCCGACTTCAATCTGGCATGCATTTTGACACTTCCACAGCACCAACGTAAGGGTGTTGGAAGATTTTTGATATCTTTGAGTTACGAGTTGACGAAGAGGGAGGGTAAAACCGCGTCTCCTGAACGCCCCCTTTCCGACCTTGGACAGCTTTCGTACCGTAGTTACTGGGCCCATACGATAACTCAATTTCTGCGTAGCAAAGAGGACATGGGAAGGATATCGACAAAGGAAGTAGCAAAAGAGACCGGAATTCGAGTCGCCGATGTCACCTCTTCGCTAAAGTCCATGAGCCTCGTCAGCATGTGGAAGGGGGAGATTCATGCGGATACAAGCGCGAAAGGACTGGACGCCGCCGAGAAAAAGACACGAAAACCGCGACTTCCCCTTCGTCCGGACCTGCTGTCCGTCAAACAGGAAAGAGTAGAGGCATTGAATGTAGCAATTGCAGCACGGTCAAGAAGACGGAGGCCGCGAAAAGACAGCGAGAACTCTAACCTGACTGCAATGCAGTCGACATCTGACGTAACTAAGGAAAGTCAAGCAAAACTAACTTGTCATCAAGTCTCCACTTTAGGGCAATTCATTCAAAGTTATTGTATAGAGGAGCTGAAGGCTCCTCTCGACTCAGATATTGGCGTGCCTTCAGCACAACTAGAACAGCTCGGCACAAGTCTTGGCATGAGCATGAAGCAATGCCGCATTCAGCTGATCAAAATGGCAGAGGCAAGACAACGTCTAAGGCGTAACACAGGATCGCCGATGCGGTTTTTGAAGAGTCCGCGTTCGAACGAGGTCACGTTTCGAGAGCAGAGTGTGTCACCGTATCCGAGAGCGAGAAGAGAGATTTTTAAGGATGAAGACGACGCAGTGTTCGTCGAAGGTTCTTCACCTATGTGGGCTAGTAGCACCAGAAGGTTTCAAAATGGGTTTACCCACCGGCATGGAGCAATGCTAGTTCGTCATCCAGTTAGCGCCAACGTTGGATCAGAGGCATTATACACGTCAAGTTTTACGCACGGGGCTGATGAGAACGGAGTATCGGATATTCTTGTGAAAGACACACTAGGGGATGGCCTTCTCAACGGCTTGTCGGAAGGAGAGGAGGCCTTCGGTGCGAGGTCGAGAAGGGGAGTGAAACGTCAACGAATTCGGTCAAGAAAACACGATACCGAGGTTGTGGCGATTAACTCCCCGTCTCCGTGAGCTTACGGAGCGTATGTCGTGTTGTAATGAACAAGGGCTAACGGCGTCCTCTCGGATGTGTCTTGCACAAGAATATCACTGAGCCATCGTTGTCATCGAACCTGTGAGATAAAAAGTTGTGTCGTATGCCGTTGGTACTCTTTACTCTTGAAGCATAGGCGTTCCTGTATCAGTTGCTATGTTCGTTGCTATGCAGGTGTAAAAAGTGAAAGACTAGCCGAGTTTGAGTGTTTCCGGGAAGCAAAAACTAGTCCTCTACACGACAGCATAGACCAACTTAGTGTTGATTTCAACAAATGCGCATGACCCGCCATGAGAACGCACACTCCGAACTGGATGGCACGTAAGCAAAGCGCAGACACCAAAGAAGCGAAGCACCGATCAAAACTCGAAAGCGAGGACACACGCCGTTTACCCGTCTGTGCTACGCGTAACCTACATGCACCTGCGCAGCATGCAGCGCGTCCTCGCGTTCCCTTCCCATGCGAACAGTCAGGCGTCTACTTGTCCGAGGAGTTGGGTCCGCGCTTCTTGCCGGGGCCAACGACGGCGTTGACGTAGCGACGGTTGTACTTGAGGCGCATGGCGGCGCGGCCGCGGGGCTTTTTTGGCTTCTCCTGCGGCGCGACCTTCGGCGTCTGGCCGCGTACCTTTCCGGCGCGTGCGAGCGATCCGTGAACCTTACCTGCGCAGGGGGAGGGGTCGTGGAGGTTGGTCAGTGCTCTGCGCGAGTGGACGACGTGGGTTTGCAGCGGGGGGGGGGGGGGGGGTCTTCGAAGCGGCGCGCTGGCGGATCAGACGGAGCAGCTTGGAGCCTGGTTGGGTAACGCGTGTGCACGGAGGGAAAGCGGAGTGCGTCGGACGCAGTGGCGGTGGATCACTTACCCATGGTGGTGATGCAGTTGTGGCTGTGCGAAGGACGGGGGCGAGAAGCTAAAGACTGGGCGGGGAGGGCGGGGAGGGCGGGGAGGTCGGATGTATACAAGGTGATTCTGTTGAAAGGTGTGCAGCGCTGGTGACGGGCTCCCGGCGGCGACCAATGCCCGGATCGGGATCGGGGTGACGCAAGCGGAAACGAGCGAATGGATCCCAGAGCGGAGTCAGTCGTCGAGTGTGCGCCGCACCGGATCATTGAGTGAATCAGCGCGTCAGTAGGGGTCCACAGCCGCGTGTGCCACGTGTACGACGAGGACACAGTACGCCGCGCAAGGTAAGCGAGAGACAACCAGCAACGCAGCGCGGGAATTTTGACTGGGCCGTATCCAATGAGCACGTGAGGGAGGCGTGGAGCCGAGTCTCCCGCGCGCTGAGGGAGCACACGGGCGGCGGCAGCGTTGTCGGGGCGCGCCATGTCGGAGATTGCTTCCCGCCCCGCACTGGGCGACGGCGAGGCGCCGTCAGGGGCCGCGCGGCGTCTGCTCGGCCGGTGGCATTAGGGGATTTCCGCGCTGTATCACACGGCGGCGTTGCGACAAGCAGCCCCGCGCGAGCCGCCGTTAGCTTGGAGCGCAGCGCGGCGGCCACGCGCGGGCGGCTTCAGTTAGCATTGGAGCGCAGGTTTCAGTTAGCATCGGAGCGCGGCGGAGAGGGTTGCGCGCGGGGCGCAGGCGACATGGATGGAAAGAAGACGTGGCACGGCGGCGCGGGAGTGGCAGCCAATGGGGGGCGGCGCGGCGGGCGGCACGGGGGGGGGGGTTTCCACTGGGCCTCTGGAAGCAGGGAACGGCGGGCCGGGCGTTGGGCAACCACAAGGAGTGTGCATAAATTTAGATGTAGCGGTGCTGCAGGTGGGGGAGGGAGATGCGGCTCGAGAGGCGAGGCGCCGCAAGCGATGCGGTATGCGAAGCAATGCCGGGGGGTGTGGAGGCTTTGGGCCGGCGTGGAGGATGGGTGCGAGACGGTACAGAATGTGTAGTGCCTGTGCCTGTGCATGAATACAGCCACGCCGTGGAGGTGTGTGCAGAAATCTGGGCGCGAGATAAAACCCCCAGCAATGCGTTGCCCAGGGCCCGGAGTTATGTCCCAAAAAGCCCGGCGCATGTCATACCTGCGGCGCTTCGACCTGCGCGTCTCTCCGACCTCCTCATTTGCCGCTGCGCCTGTGGAAGAAGGACCCTGACACGTCACCGCAACCCTAATCCTTCCCTTCTCACACCCCGTGGAACTATAAACTATGCCCACCCACCCACCTTCTGAGAGCTTTCCACTCGCCCCCTCGCATTCCCCTCTTTACTGACACCATACCCCTCCCTCCCCCCCCCCCCCCCCCCAATTGCTGCCGTCTGTCCCAACTGCTTATAAACCTCCCCCCCTCTCCCTCCCCCGCCCCCAATTGCCGTCACAGCTCGCCTTCCACTCCAACTACCGTCCCAACTAAACCCTACCCACACCATGTCGTCCTCCCGATACGCCCATATGCTCCTGCGCGCGCGCCCGGCCCTAGGCGCGCTGGCCCCCCGTGTCACAGCGTCCGTCGCGCACCCTCTGTCCGCCGTCGCGTCGCGTTTCGCGCCTACTGCGTCATGTGCCCCTGCCTCCCGCTTCGCCCGCTTCCAGCAGACCATCGCGTCTGCCGTGGAGGAGCCGCCGGCCGTGGAGGAGCTGCCGGCCCCCGAGCCGCATCAGACCTTCCTGGAGAGCGTAGACCTCTTCTTCCAGCGCGCGGCCCACCTCACCAACATCAGCCCCGGCCTGCTGGACATCATCCGCGCCTGCAACTCCGTCGTCGAGTTCCAGTTCCCTATCAGGAGGGACGACCAGTCCACACAGGTCCTCACTGGCTATCGCGCACAGCACTCCACACACATCCTCCCCACGAAGGGCGGCATCCGCTACGCAGCCGATGTCAGCTTGGAGGAGGTTAAGGCCCTTGCCGCTCTCATGACTCTCAAGTGCGCGCTTGGTAAGTAGCATTCCCATCGCTTATCGGCCCCGTGCGCTTGCTGCCATGCTGCGTTCACAAACAGCGCGATTGACACTGTTGTTTTATACTTTGTTTGTGCGTTCGTCCTCGGTGCAGTCGAGGTACCATTTGGAGGAGCCAAGGGTGGTGTTTGCATTGATAGGCGCGATTATTCCATCACTGAAATTGAACGCATTACGAGGAGATTCACTCACGAACTGCACGCAAGGAACCTTATTGGCAGCGGCAAAGATGGTATGGCATCACATTTCGTCGGTCTGTTCAATTCCAGCGGATATTGTGTACCAAACAGATTCTTACATAAGTCCTCTTCTTACCTCATTTTGCGTAATAGTCCCCGCCCCTGATTATGGAACAGGACCCCAGGAAATGAGGTACGTCATTTACAGTCTTTGCCACCTTATTAGAAACCTATTCTTCTATTCCCCTTAGCTACAGCCCACTAACATAACACTCTTGCTGCATGCTGCTCGTCACTCTGTTCATCACACAGTTGGATCAGGGACACATTCTCTCAACTGAATCCTGGTCATATGTTCACAGCTGGGTGTGTGACTGGAAAGCCTGTTGGTCATGGTGGAATCCGAGGGCGCGAAAGCGCCACTGGACTAGGCGTATTTTACGCTATTCGCTCAATTCTCGGCCATGACTCAGCTCTCCGGAAAACCGGCATCGCCTCACCGGGCGTGAAAGGCAAGACGTTTGTCCTTCAAGGATTCGGAAATGTTGGATACTGGTCTGCCAAGTTCATTCACGAAGACGGAGGAAAGTTCATCGCAGTCGCTGAAAGGGATGGTATCCTGTACGACCCCGAGAGGGGAATTTCTATCCCAGCTCTTCAGAAGCACATGCTGGACACAAAGGGCTGCATTGAAGGGTTCACGAACGAGGGGAGCCCTTCTCTATCGATTATTGCCGATCCTTCTATGTTCCTCTCGATCGACTGTGACGTCCTGATCCCTGCAGCCCTGGAGAGTGTCATCCACAAAGACAACGTACATCTTGTCAAGGCGAAAATTATCGCCGAAGCAGCCAATGGTCCTATTACAGCTGATGCAGATGAAATTTTGAACAAGCGGGGCGATACTGTTATCATTCCAGACCTTTTGGCTAACAGCATGGGTGTAAGCTAATTCCAGTCGGCTATCTTTAACTTGGGCGTATTTGTCTTAGGAGAACCTCTGACATTTATTTTGTTTCTTTGACTTGTACAGGTGATGTGTTCGTACGTTGAGTGGACCAAAAACATGACCGGCATGAGGCTGGGGCGCCTCACCAAGCGTTTCGAGGAAAGCCACGGCCGTCATTTGGCCAGCATTCTGGAAAGCAATGGCATTTCATTGTCGGGCGATCAAAAGGAAAATATCGTCCTTGGAGCTGACGAGGAAACTCATGTCCGCTCTGGGTTGGAAGACACTATGATTGCGGCAACTGACCAGGTTTTGCAGATCTCCGAGGAAAAGAACTGCTCTTTACGGGATGCCGCATACATCAAATCCTTGGAAGCTATCGCTGATACGTACCGGAGGGCTGGACAATGGCCGTAAGCCGTTGATGCCTTCAGTACTGTGTATTCAAGCATGACTTTTGCCGGCCGTAGGGCTATGGAGGTAGACATACATAAATGATCGTGCGATGCTAGTGCCATCAAGCAACGTGTTCCAACACGAGACTGTCAATATGCTAGGGTACTTCGAGTGGGAGTATTGTAGAATATGGCTAGTTCGAATGAGCATTGTCAGCGTCACCTTTTTTGCTTACGCGCATATGCTTCGTGTCAGACAACTGGGCGAGTTCAGTGGCCATCATATGATATGATTCATATCATCCTTGCGGAGGAGAGGAGATTTTGAGATTGTCAAGTCTCAAGAGGCTTCGCTCGTCCTACAAGGCGCTAACTCCTCAAGTGATCAAATTTCGTCAATTTTGATTCCTTTACCTCCCTCGCTTTCAGACGACAAACTATTTAGAAGACGATGCCCGTTGACTAGTATACAATGTGAAGTAGCATCAGCCATACGCTATTCTCCGAATTTAACCCGTACTGCTCACAGATTTTTCATGCTCACGTCGGCCTGTTCTCAAAAAATTTTCGACGCATCTTATGCAACGCTCTCTATGCGCTCATCGTCGTCTTGAGTGTAGTCAGAGACCGGAGGGCAAGTGCACATAAGGTTACGATCTCCGAAAACGTCGTCGACGCGGGACACTGTGGGCCAGAATTTCTGGTTTTCGACCCATGCGGCCGGGAACGCACCTAGTGCACGGGGGTATTGGCGATCCCACTCTTCCGCAGAAACGATCGCAGCTGTATGAGGTGCATGTTTGAGAGGGTTGTCCTCCTTGTCCATACGACCTTCCTCCACGGCACGGATCTCTTCGCGAATCATGATCATTGCGTCACAGAACCGATCGAGCTCTTCCTTGCTCTCACTCTCTGTTGGTTCCACCATGAGGGTTCCAGAAACAGGCCAACTCATAGTCGGGGCATGAAACCCGTAGTCCTGAAGTCTCTTGGCAATATCTGTTTCCGAGATGCCACAGTTGGACTTGAACGGACGCATGTCGATGATGAACTCGTGAGCCACTCGGCCCTTGCTTCCCCTGTAAAGGACGTCGTATGAGTCTTCAAGGCGCTTGGCCATGTAGTTGGCGTTCAAAATGGCCTGCTCTGTGGCCTCTCGAAGTCCATCTGTTCCCATCATTTTGATGTACATGTAAGAGATTGGTAGAATAGCGGAGGAGCCGAAGGGTGCAGCTGAGACGCACCCTGTTTCAATGCCCTTGTTGTGTACCTTGTCAGGATTCGGAGGGGAGATTACCGGATGGTCAGGAAGGAAAGGAGCAAGCTGCTTGGCAACACCAATGGGTCCCATGCCTGGTCCACCACCTCCATGAGGGATGCAGAATGTCTTATGCAGGTTCAGATGGCATACATCGGCACCAATCTCTCCAGGAGAGCACAATCCAACCTGTGCGTTCATGTTTGCTCCATCCATGTACACTTGACCGCCGTTGTCATGAATGATATCGCAAACCTCCTTAATGGCATCTTCGAACACACCATGAGTGGATGGATACGTGATCATCAGCGATGAAAGATTATCCTTGTGCTTCTCCGCCTTCTCTCGCAGTTCTGCAACGTTCACGTTGCCCATTTCATCAGACGAAACCGTCACGATTTTCATGCCAAGCATCGCTGCCGAGGCTGGATTGGTTCCGTGTGCACTGAGGGGAATGATGCAGACGTTGCGGTGATGGTCTCCACGGCTCTCATGGTATTTCTTGATCGCAAGCAGTCCGGTATATTCACCTTGCGCTCCAGAATTTGGCTGCAGGCACACGGTGTGAAATCCAGTGATGTCAGAAAGATCCTTCTGAAGGTCCTCAAACATCTCGTAGTAGCCCTCCATCTGGTCAGGAGGAGAGAACGGATGTGGACTGCATATTTCCGGCCATGTTACAGGAATCATTTCAGAAGTGGCGTTCAACTTCATAGTACAGGAGCCCAACGCAATCATAGAGTGTGTAAGGGATAGATCCCTTTGTTGCAAACGGTTGATGTATCGCAAGAGCTCGTGCTCAGTGTGCTTCGTGTTGAAGATGGGGTGAGTCATGAATTCAGAAGTACGGGAAGCCTCTCCATATACACTGTCAGTGGACACGGATGATTCCTTCTCAGCAATGGCAGCGATATCGACAGACTTTCCGCTCTGAGCAGCAAACACACCGGCAAGCTTCTCAACACTCTCCAAGCTATGAGTCTCATCGAAAGCGAATGTCAGTTCAGTATCATTCAAGCGGCGGCCGTTGATTTCACTTTCTACCAGGGCTGACATGACTGCATCTGCCTCGGCTGCTGACCCCATAGTTACCTTGACGGTATCGAAGTATTGGCTGGCAGATGGAACGGTGAATCCCATCTCTCCAACTGCGGAACCGAAAACGCGAGCAAGGCCAGCCGTGCGCGCAGCAATCTTTCTGAGCCCAACCGGGCCATGGTAAATGCCGTACATAGCAGCCATGTTGGCAAGCAATGCCTGGGCAGTGCAAATGTTAGATGTGGCCTTGTCGCGGCGGATATGCTGTTCGCGAGTTTGCATGGCCATTCGCAAGGCTGGTCCCCCGTTGGCATCACGGCTGATACCGATAATACGACCTGGGAGCTGGCGCTTGAACTCCTCCTTGGTCACAAAGAAAGCCGCGTGAGGGCCTCCGTATCCCATCGGAACACCAAAGCGCTGGGAGTTACCGACAGCGAAATCGGCACCCATCTCGCCGGGTGACTTAAGAGTTGTGAGAGCGAGAAGATCAGTGGCCATGACAACCTTGGCACCAGCAGATTTGCTTGCCGCGATGAATGGTTCGTAGTCATCAATGGATCCATCAGTGGCCGGGTATTGGATTAGGGTACCGCAAAGGTCCTTGTTCGCAGCGACGTCATATGTCTTGTGGTCACCGACAATGACCTGCACACCAAATCCTTCGGCACGAGTCTTGACCAGATCGATGGTTTGAGGGTGAACGAGCTCACTGACGAAGAAAGACTTCTTCTTTCTACGGGCGATGTTGAAGCACATAGACATGGCTTCCGCGGCGGCCGTGGCCTCATCGAGGAGAGAGGCGTTCGCAACTGGAAGACCAGTGATGTCGGCCACCATAGTTTGATAGTTGAGCAGGGACTCAAGCCGGCCCTGGGCAATCTCTGCTTGGTACGGTGTGTATTGGGTGTACCATCCAGGGTTCTCCAAAATATTGCGGAGGATGACATGTGGGGTGAGAGTGCCATGGTAGCCCATGCCGATATGGTTCTGGTAGAGCTTGTTCTTGCTAGCCATTGCCTTGAGTTTGGCTAAAGCCTCGGTCTCGGAAAGGGCCGGGCCTACCTCTAAGTCGCGATTGTTGCGAATGGAAGACGGAACAGTCTGGTCGATGAGCTGATTGATGTCCTGCAAGCCGAGGAACGCAAGCATTTCTGACACGTCCCTCGAGGTGTTGTTATGCCTATTCGCGAAGGAGTCCGTGGCGCTGAAGAGCTCCGGGACAGCGGAGAAGGTGCGAGCGTATTGGGACAAGTTGGAAAAGGATGAACGCGTCGGGACGGATCGCGAGAAGAATGACGAGGCGTAGGAGGAAGACGCCGGAAGCGAGTTGGCAAAGCTAGATACCCTAGGGGCGACAAGGAGCCCGGCGCGACGCCCGACGGAGGCGAGGGAGCGGAGGGCGGCCATTGGGTTCTATCGTTGTTCGGGGGAACTCGAAACAATAGAGGATGGTTGGGACAAGAGAGAAGCGGCCTTGGTCTTCGAAGAGAGGGTTCGTTTCGAGACGAGGGTAAAGTGAAGACTAATGACGATTCTGCGGAGTCAAAAGGGACAAGGATGGGCAGAGGGATGACTTAAACCTTATGTAGATGTTTGTGCTGAGAAAAGATGGGAAAAAGTCGAGGTGCGGTGGTCGAGGGAGGTCCGAATCATGAGGCTGAAAACGGCGAGGGAGCCACTGTTTGGCTCTTTGTGTATCTCCACGGCACACTGACAGGCGCATGCGCTTCGGCAGCGGAAGGGGGATATTTGATGGGCGTTGAGTGGCGATGCAACCTGAGCCGCGAATGGCAGTAGACTGGTGTACAGGAATCTCACGCTGCGCCTGGTGAGCATTATGAGCCGGTCGTTTGGACGTGGCCCGCCGCCACATTGTTCATGGCCAAACCATTGGCTGTTCTGAGTAGTTCACGGGACAGTGCCGATTGGATTTTCGATCTTTTGTATGCGCGGATTTTCGGGGGCAGGAGCTTGAAACGCGCGTGTAGCAAGGGAGAGTGAGGTTTTCGGCTCTGCTCCCGCCACTTGTTGCTTCTTGGTTAGTTAGATGTACAACATATGCGAGCGGTGTAGCCAGCGGGGCTCTGGGCATCACAAGGAGCGGGGATAGCTGGCGCTGCCTTGCACATGCACTCGTTGCTTTGATTGTCACGAGTAGCAGTGTGCACATGTCGGCAATCGTATCTGGTGATCGTACAGGGTGTCTGCTGGGCGCTGACGATGACGACAAGAGGTTGTACTGTACCCAGACATTGCAACCCCACATCTAGACCAAGTCTCGCCACGCTCTATCTCCTTTTTTGAGGTGGGGACATACGGGGCCTTTCTATGCACTCGACTCACTAAGATTACATTTAGTAGTCTCGATGTGTGTCGCTGATACTGCCCTATCTTACCCACTGTATACTGTATCCCTTTCCGGAAAAAGGGATTAGCCTTCCTCATTCGTCTTTGCTGTTGCCTTCGGGAGCTGTAAGATATGAAAATCAAGCCTCCAGGTACTTACAGGTGGAAATACTTCTTCTGCTTCTCGGTGACACTGTACGCCCCAAGGGCCCTTGCCATTAACTCCCCGAGGACATATGCACGGGAGTAGCCGCCGCTCGCAGAGTCGAGTGGAGAAGATGCAAGCCAATTTGGCTGTGCAAAGGGTATCTTCTAGATTCTGCAGATAGGAATGTACATTTACCGTTTCCGAGAAAACGCAGAAAGTGCCTTCGTTCACTTCCTGCGGGTTTTCGATGGCGCCATTAACTTGCCAATCTGAGTACAGTTGCGCGTCCTTCCGATCTTTTCATCGCTTTCACATTTTTCATCACGAACACACAAGTGACGTCTTTCTCCCGCCGCCATGCGGGATGCACACGCCATACTCCGATAACCCATCTTTCTCGATGCGGATAGATTCTGGCCCGCATGGCGCGCAGAGTGTCGAAGGACTGTGAGGGTCGTGCACGCCAACTAAACATATTTGGCCCGTGGGGAATAGGCATCAACGTTATTCACTAAGCGCGCTACATGCTCATCACTTGCCCTTTCCGCTTCTCAAACAACAATTTCCACTCGGCGGCAGAGGCTGCGGAGAGAACAGACCCCGTGATTAAGCACCGAACCGTTTTCTGTAAAGATGCGTGGTCCATTCATCCTCACCCAAGAGTGAATTACCATTCGACATTGTCATCGGCGGTAGGGCTACGGCCAGTCGCCATCAACCCAAGGCGACCCTCCCAACAGAAGCGAAACCAACCTGAATCACAAATTCCCAACAGCTGCAGCCCGTTTTTGGATAAGCCGCATCCCACATGCATCTGTTTCCGCTCTTTCCACGCTATCTCCTCTGCCGCACGGCCGCACGGACGCTACGAGGACACACTCGTCAAGTTTCCATAGCTCATCGCCATGCGCTTTGCATTTGCATTTCGCCTCAAAACCACTCAGGGCTGGGCATGTCTGCACTGCGTATTGCGCCACAAGCGCAGTACTAAATTAGAATTTGTCGAATCTAGTATTTTCGTTTTTTCTTGGGCCACATCCTCACGTTGGCATTCCGCAGGCATCGCGTCACGCCAACTGGCGCCTACGACTTTGGAGGCCGCAGCGCTTTTAGTCCATTGCGCTGGCGCCAGCGGCGCACCACCTAAAGCACGATGTACTTTTGGCAGGCCGAAGCCATTTGCACAACTGCCCATCCACCTTCGCCATCAGAGCTCCTCCCCTTCCCGTGAACCCACACAACCCGACCTGTGCCTCTCCACTCACCCCACTAACTCTATTTACGCCTAACTGCTTCCCAGCAAATCCCTCGTAACCCCCTAACTCCAACCCACTCGCGCAATGGCTCCGAACCAACCCCGCCGCCGAAACGACAACTCTTCTGCGTCCGCCAACGCCCCCTCCAATCCAACCCACCCCCCTTCATCGCGCCCGCCCGCCACCTCTGCTTCTCGTCCGCGCCGCGCCCCGAACCGTAGGGCTGCCGCTCACAAGCCCGCCGTAACCGGCACCACCGCCCAGCCCGCCGTCGAAGAGCCCGCGGGTAGCGTGTGTACCATCTGCGCCAACGTCGCGCGCGACTGGGCGGTCGGCAACTGCCCGCATGTCGTGTGCGGGGACTGCTCGCATCGCATGCGCGTCCTCTACGACCGCAAGGCATGCGTCATGTGCCAGGTCGACTTGCGTCAGGTCGTCGTCGTGCCAGTGCGTGTCTACCACGAGGGCATGTCGTTTGATGATGCCGTTGCGCTCCCCGGCGCCTTTCAGGATAAGCCTGTCCAGATGTGGTTCATTGAAAGGACGAGACATCAGCAACTGAAGAACTTTCGAGGCTGGAAGTGCTCGCATAAGCATTGCAATGCGAAGGGGGGGCAGGAATCTGTGTTTGCAAATGCGACCCAGCTTAGGGCCCATGCGAAAACGGAGCATAACGCCTTGTATTGCGAAACGTGCTTTTCAGGGAAGAAGAACTTTGTGTCGGAGATCCAGTTGTACCCTTTGGATGCGCATAAGAAGTTTAGCTCCAGGTTGAAGGATCATTTGAGGAAAAATCATCCGCAATGTAGGTTCTGTCGGCGGTACTATTTGGACGATGAGAAGTTGTACGCACACTTGCAGGAACAGCATGAGGCTTGCAGGATGTGCGAGCGCAACGGCAGAATGCATGAGTACTACCTCAACTTCCAAGAACTGGAAAAGCACTATAGAAAGGAGCACTACACATGTCCTCATGAAGGCTGTCGCGGTGAGGTTTTTGCCACGCACATTGAGCTTCAAGCGCATGAGCATACGAGGCACAGTGACAATACACGTGGTGCACGCCCTCGTGCTCTCACCGTCAACTTGCAACAACTGCACGGAGAGCGTGACCCTCGCCGAAGACGTGCGGACACGCCACAGGATCTCCGGCGAGAACAAACAAGACAGGCGGCACGTCGACGAGCGTTTTTGTCGTCAAATGTCGTCTTTTCCGGCGCTCTCAACTTTGGCGATAGTCCTGTCCCGGCGCCCATCGAGGAAACGCAAAGCACCGCAGCGTCACGCTCGGGACCAGGCTCACGCCCATCTGCATCTAGTGCTCGTTCCTCAACCAACGCAAGGAGTGCTCCCGTACAAGTTCGAAGACCAGACGACGGTCACTTCCACGAGCTTGATCAGCCCCAGGACGAAGAAGAAAGGGAAGCCCGGAAACTTCTTCTAACCAAGACGATGAGGTCATTGGTTGACCCAGCGGCGTATGAACAGTTTCGATTATCGTCCGGTCAATTTCAGAGTGGCCAGATATCCGCAGAGGCGTACTTCGAGGCGGCTACAGATGCTTTCGGAGTCCGATCTGCCGTCAGAGATATTTTACCGGAGTTGGTCGCCTTGCTTCCTGAGCTGGTGCTCAGAGAGCCTTTGAGGCAAGTTTGCTACAGGAAAACAGACACGAAACTTAGTTACTCTGGCAATAGCGCAGGACCTAGTGACGCTGCCAATGCGGCGACAGGCGAAGATGAACAATTCCCTTCCTTGACCGGGGCACCTGTTCCGCGGGCCGCGCCAAAGCCGGTAAGGCGCTTCGGAATGCCGGGGCCTGAAGCTTTTCCGCGACTCGGCCGCGTGAACAAACCCCAAGGAAACGCCTCCTCGTCTTCTTCAACCCAGGCGGCCAGACCGGTGGACATTATTCCAACGCGACAATCTGCACCACAGACCATGAGGCAACCAGCACAGCCTGCCAACGCCAAGACAGCAGTTTCGGTTTTGTTAAAAGCACCGCCTTCGCACGCCAGAATAGGTCAACAGCAGGGAATCTCCGCAGTTCGGGGGGCTAACAATGCTCCAGGGCCGCACTTCTCCTCTGGTTCGTTCCCGGCGCTAGGCCCTGTGGGAAATTCAGCTCCAGCATCGGCTTCAGGAAGAGCAAATCGCGTTGCAGATGGCGCTGGCAGCAGCAGCAGTAACGCTCCGAATCCAGATGTCGCGATGAGGGTTGGTGCGGTGTGGGGAGGAGTATCTGCAAATGCTCACAATGGCGGGGGGAAAAAGCGGGGTCCCGGGAAAGGGAACGGACGTCGGCCAGCATCCCCACCGAAAAGAACAATTCTTACCACGAACGACATCCCAGATATCAGAGCCAGCGGTGGTGCTGGCAACTCGTCTTCCGCGGGTGACGATGCGGATCGACAACCGAGTGGGACTGAACCCGCGGTTGTTGATATTTTGCAAGTCGCCAAAGCTCGGCGAAGTGCTTTGCAAAAAAGCAGTTTACCAAAAGTTGGCGGCAGTGGGTATGGATTTGCATGGGATCGCAAGAGGGCTCAGCAGAAGCGAAAACAAATCAAGGATGACGCAAATCAATCGTCTGGAGGATAAAAGTGACGCTTGCAATAGAGTGTCCTTCTGCATGGTTTTGACACATGTCAGGAGAGGCGAAAGGCAGTGCAAAGTCTATTGAGCAGTGCCGATGCGCGACTTTCGTACTTTGGGAGTCTGAGGGTGGATGCACAGTAGGAGCGACGTACTTCTAGTCACGTAGACGTGCAAATCCGGTACAACAAAGTAAACTGCACTCTAGAACGGTCTCCTTCCACCCTTCCGCGCGACTACATGAAACGACAAGTCTGTGTAAAAGAAACGGGGCTTTACAAGTAATACCGTATAACTTTGTGTCACCGCTTAAAATCCATTTCCTCATGACTAGAGGTCGGCAATGAAAGTTCGCCACACTTCACGTCATTTGTATCTACGGAGTAAGTGCGTATGTTGTTGTGAGACCACTACTGTAACAAAAAGGCCGTGGAAATCCGCTACGTTGCCACGCCGGGCTTCTATCGTAATGGCCCAATTTATTTCCGCTGTTGTACAGTTGTACAAATATTGATATTTGCTTGTGTCGTTTCTATGCAGCACATGCTGCAAACTTGACAATAATTCGAAATTGAAATCTGACCACAGCCTTTTGCACTTCTGTTCACGAGCATCAGTATCGACCGCACCAAAGCCCTCTGCTCGCTCTAGCCATAGAACACTTGACCGAAATGGCATCAGAACAACTTGACGATGTCGAGAAGATTGTGCGGATGACGGAGTGGAATGAACAGGAACCATGGGAGTGTTCTGAGAATGAGGAGTATTCAAAGGATAACAATTTGGCTGCGGCGAAACGCTTCATGGCGGCTCAGTCGTTTTTGCTATCATGGAAAGAAGGAAAAGTGCCAACTGGATGGCGACGAGCAAGAAAGATTACGGACTTTAACGGGGAGTACCCGAAGTCAGTCATTGATTCTGCGGAGGATGTAATCAGCGAACGAATCGCTGCGAAAAACATGGAGAAAACCATTAGATTGAACGCCGCAGTCCTCTCACGTGGAGAATCTTCTTCTGAGGCTGCGACGAAGCGACCGCCGAGCGACGTGGCTCTCAACAAGCAGGAAATCGAGAAATTGAAGGCCGAGTTCTCCACTTTCAACCTTCACTTCTTCGAGGCAAAGGGTGCTCTCAGTCGCGCTACTACCGCTATTGCAGACGTCTCTTTCAGGCTTCAAGCGGTGACAGAAATACTCGAGTGAAGAAACTGCCAATTAGAGTCGTTAACCACTTATGCAATGCCACAGGACTAGCCTGCCTTCAAGAAAATGTTTCATATAGAAGCGTAGGGACAGCTCCGTACTTCTTACGTGGCAGGTAGACCGGGGTCATTTCGTCCAAGATAGATCAAGCGATCACTTTGCGGACACTCACAAATACAAGATAGGATTTCAGGCATAGCGTTCCTGTTATTTCGTTTCTGTCAAAAGCCGTCTCTGGCCGCACGTCTTGGTTGAAGACTTCATTGTCAATCCGTCGCGACATTGATCGCGACGTTACGCTCTGCGAAAAGGAGGATAGAAGCTGTTTTGGTCTTGTCGTGAATGTCTATAGCACTGTAGCGTAAGCACCTCTTTTATTTTAATTTTCCAAGCTGCCGCTCAGATGCTCTTATTTATAAATCCCCTTTCGCACCACGGCAGCCGTTTTGATCCGGGAGAAGGAGCTGATCTCGTTCCTGTTACCAATCTGAACAGGGCCACAAGCACAGCCTTCAATAGTATCTCGATTGCTTATCTCACCCTGTGATTCTTACTAGCCCCTAGTCGGATTATTGGCGGTGTTACTGGTGTGAAAGCATTGCTCAGAGTCCCTGGAAGCCACAGAGGAGAGACGAAGCTTTCATTTGCCCGTACTCGCCGCAACATGGTATTTCTCAATGCTGGCCGACGAGACTGTCTTGAAAAAATGAAACGGGGTGCTATGGTTGGAGGGGCTATCGGCGGGGCTGCATGTGTTGTCTTTGGCACATACGAAGCGGCCCAGATCCGGGGTATTCCTATTTCCCAGGTAAGTGCGATGCATCGTCCACTGTCACTGTCGTCTAGTAGTTTTAAATCCCGGTTCACTGAACAAAAGATGATCTGCAATTCTGCTACCTATTACAAATTGGACAATCCGACCTCCGACTGGACGTAGAAGGCCGGCTTAGTGCTTCGGAATTCCGTCGGCGGAAGTCTGCTCTTCGGTTTTTTCCTGGCCATCGGAAGCGGAATCCGGAGTTGCGGCTCAAGGGAACGGGTCTAGTTAAAACTTCAATGGTTATTCCTCTGTACAGCATGTCGCTGAGGCAAGGTCATTTGCACTACTTTCAATCCTTCCCGAGTTGAACTCAGAAATGCGCGAAACGCGTCCGCTTGCATCCTGTAGTCTTGAGAATTACAAGAAGATCTATCGGGTAGCCAGATCGCCGATCAAACACGGCTACACGAAAACTTCCAAGGACAGTTCTGCAAACAACAGTTTATCGGCTATTTATCAAGCGGCTTCCGAGGTGGCCCGTGTTCTGATAGCTTGTACACAAGTTCTTAATTGGATCTTTCTCTTCATTAGCGTTCGAGCACTTCGTTCCCGTCTGCTCAGGTTTTGTCTTTCGTTCACGTAGCCGTACAAGAGCGACGCCTTTCTGCCTGGCCAGAGCCTCTTCAAATGCCCCAGCCTGGGCTGCACAGACCCGCAATGCCGTCCTGCATACAAGGCTCGTAGAGTGAGTTTTGACCGCGATTGGAACGCTGTTCAAAAAGGCTGCCATATCATGATAGTCTCGACAGCAGAGGCAGTACCCTTCAATCAGGATCTCGCAGTTCATTCCTGTTGCTGATGGACATGCGATGTCCTCTTCGAATGCCTCAACAATGGCTCCGCCATTTTGTGCTGTAGGGCTCATCCCACGGCGTGCATACTGAAGCGGATGAAAAAAGAATCGTTCCCAGCCCCTTGCTCACGTAGCGTAGTAGTGACAGTCTGAAAAAGGGAACGTCTTTTCTGGAAGAGATTTAGCAGTTAACGTCCAGTGTGTTCAGGACGCCTGCTTCTACAAGCTGCTGGAGACGCTTTCTTTTCTGAACGGATGTGCTTTGGTATCTCACGTGGTTTTGAGTTTTCGCGCCTGTCTTTGCATCTATTTCCGTTCATGACTTGAAGCTAACGTTTATGTTTTATTGAAGAGCGCCTCCACTGGTGTCATGCCACCCGTGCCAATGCCTCGGAAGCCTGTCACAAGCGCAACATAACGCAAAAGATGGCGAGATGTCGCAACCGAGACACCTGGATGAGATGCCAGATTTTGGAAGAAAGTCAGAAGCGCCTCTAAGAAGCCTCCCATGCAGTTTTGCACAGAGTGGGATGATCGCATTTTTAGTAGTCATATTCGATGATCACGAACATGGACAACTTGTATCATTTCGGAAGCGATAGTTCAGACTACAGTAGCTTTAAAGGAAGCCGTGTTCATAATGCTCTTCGTTTCGCATCCATTAATCCAGTTTAGGGATAGGCGTAGCGTCAAACTAAAAGAACCTGAATGTGCAATTAATACGTTATTCAAACCAGTTCTCATTTTCGCTTCTCTTCTGTCGTCTCACTGGTCTACCCACTAGTATTGATAGTGGAGAGGCGTGAACTTCCATGATGTGAGAAGTTGTCTTGCACGCTGCCAAATTACGTCGGAACGTGTAGGAGTCTGTCCCTCAGCGGCCGCCGTAATCTCGACGCGGATAAGATGCGTTCGGATAGTGTCGCTGCACACGAGGGTCTGGGCTGACAGCGCGATCTCAGTCCAAGCTGAGACGAGGGAAGACGTTGTCAGGTAGCGGAAGCGGTGGTGAGTGTAGAGACGCGTGGGGGATCGAGGCTCTACGCTTCGGCGCAGGTAAAAGTAAAGTGACGATGGTCAGTCTTTACTTAGTTCCCTCTTGCCCTCGCTAGATCGAGAGAGGTGGTAGTCGCAGGTATATAATCGGACGGCGGCGCTCGTGGCTGAAAGCCACGAGCCGAAAGGCGAAAATAGAGTGGTGTCCGGTACTGTACAGGTACTGTATAGATACTGTACAGAGTGGCCGGCTCCACTCCATCGACACTCCCCCCTTTCGCTGCATCTCGTCCGATAAATGCGACTCCTTAGCGCTTTGAGTCTCAAAAGGAGTCAAGATGAGTACCCATGTTCACTTCTGCAATGACGGAACCGGTTTCAAGTGCACTGCAAATTTCAGATGAGAAAAAAATTACCTGAATGGTCGTTAAAATATCAGTATAAATGCAGACCAGAATTCGATGCGCAAATATTTTCTCATCAACCTGCCTTGTTCTTTCCACTCGACAGCCTGATGACCCAACTTGGATTCTCATGCTTAAGCTCCAGTTAGCTTTTAAATCATCCTTCGGGGTGACGGCTCTGTGTCGACGTGGTGTGAAAGCTTGCCTTAACTAGTCCCGCCTGATAAGTTCACGAGGGTTTTATACCTGGAGGGGCACTCTCTGGCATTAAAAGCTGATCACCCGAGCTCACAATGCACATTAGTGCGTGATGCAAGTTACACAGAGTCGGGCATCTGAGAAATTCTAATGGCGAGGGTGTCTGAGATGGTCTCTCTGACAATCCATTGTTCCGGTTTGATCTCTAATGTAGATGTAGTTAGCACTTTCAATAAACTGCTTTGTTTCATCCTTTTTGTGAGACCATCTGCAATATTATCTCCAGACCGCACAAAGCTAATATCATCAATCTCGAACTTGCGGTATCATCCGCGCGCGCAAGCAATATCGAGCATTAGTCTCTTTTCCGATGTGCGGCTTCCTTTGCTGATGATGTCGAAGAGGCTCTTGCTGTCTGTGAGCAACTGTACAGCAACCTTTTTCCTTCCAAGGAGCTTCTCCAATTCTTTCGTCAGTGTATACGATGCATCGAACAAATCGCTAAATGCAATTAGCTCGGCTGCGAGTACCGATCTTGTAACACGTCTAGCCTTGTAGGACTTGTACATGACTGGTACGACATTAGAGGACGCATCGGCGAGAAAAACAATATATCCGAGCTGTGACGTGTGGTCACGATTAGAGGCAAAAGATGCATCAGAGTATCCTACGACTTTGATTGTGTTCTTTTGCAAGTTTGGGAACCTAATCCTCACAGTTTGATCTGTAGAGTACTTGATTACCCGGTTTTTATTCTTGACAATTGTTTGACGTTCTTCCATAAAATGTTCTCTCGTAATCTGCGTGAGTTGCGATATTTCGAATATGCAATCCGGTCGAGTATGCGAAAGCCACATTAGCTTCATTCAAACAGACGCAAATGCGGAGAAATGACAGTCGTCCGGGAGCATTCGAAGCTGTCTGGCGTATTCTACTTGGTCAAGTTGCAATGTATTCGCTTGATCCTTCGATATCAGGAAACCAGTAAACCGAAAAGGTATATTCTGATCCTTGGCCATTTCGAATCGCTTCCCAGTGAGGGCGCAGAGTTTATGGAACCCAAGGGTTCCAGTTCGTAGCATATCGTCCACATAGTTCGCAGAAAGTCCTTCAAGATGTCCCTGGGTAATGCGACTGTAGCATCCAAGGTCAGTGCGGAGCGTCTCCATGCCGAGATCCTGTCGGTGGTGTGCATCTAGGGTGTCATGCCACATGTCTCCTGATTCCCCAAGGCCATACAGGCCTCGTAGGAGAAGCAGTGCCTCATTGTTTGACAACTCAAATTCAGGGGCGGCATTACGAATGTATATTTTGCGAGCGAGGGGCTTTGAAGATTGTAGATACGCTTGTGTTACGTCGGAGGACCAAACCTTGAAGCCGTAGATCGCGGCCAATGCTATAACGAGACGTACGGTAGAGGGTTGTGCAGATTGCGACGAGTGCACGAGAAGCTTTTTGAGCTTATCCCTGTGTCCACCGGCAACGTAACGAGCTTTCCATTTCACCTTATCATCAACTGTGGACTTAATTGATAACACGAAACGCGCGGATAGGACGTTGGCATTGGGAGGAATTTCTTCTTTGAAAATGACTTTGAATGTGCCTCTTTTCATGAGCTGATGTATTTCCGTGCGCTTGGCAGTTGACATTTGCGGGCTAAGGCAACGTGGGTCTCCTCTTTTCAAGACTTCTGTCAAGAGCGTGTGGTGACTATATCGAGAAGACAAAGAGTGTCCAAGATGTTGGAATAGGACACGGGATGCGTCATCAGGACTCAGGTAAGGTTTCACCATGCCTTGACTGAACGGACGAGCCGCTCCTATTTTGCTGTCTTGGAGGAAGACTTGTTTCTTTTCTCGGTCAAGAGCCAAAATTGGAAACGGCCCGATCCACTCTCCAATGCGGTTCTCGACTAACTTCTCACGCCATAGTAGCACGTGCTGTCCAACTTCGAAAACGTAGTTCGTAGCTCTTGGAACTCGATGCCGGAGAGCGCGTTGTACCCGTAGCTTAGCCATTTCTTGTTCCATCTGCTTACGTGCAGTAGTGGCAACTCTAGCACGACTTTCAAGAGATGCGCGTGGGTCTGCCACTTCTGACAGAGTCTTCGTTGATGGATATTCGCCAAAGACGAGCGCGGATGGGACGATGCCTTCGGGTCCGAGGGTGTCATTCATTGCTTTCACAGCCATTGAGAGGAGCGTTGACGCGGAAATGGTCGGGTGGTCAATTCGTAGTTTCCGAAATGTAGATCGGAGAGGCTGGTGGTACCGCTCTCCAATACCAAGACTGGAGTGTGCTCGAATACCTGTGCGCTGAACTTCGACCTTGCTCGACGCTCCGATGCTGGCGAAGAGTTCTCCAAAAGCAGATCCCTGATCAACAAGAATCTTGTGCGGTAGGCCGGTGTACACAGTCGCCCAGCACTCAAGGATGGTGGCCCAAAGTGTTTTGGTTGGCACGTCCGGTACAAATTTGGCGGCACTGAAGTGCGTTCCTTCGTCAACAAGATGGAGCACCGGTCGGTTGTTGAGATACATGATGTCGATTATGAGTCTGTCGTTGAATTTTACGTTCTCAGAACCGAAAGATACTTTGAAGCGGGTTGGGGCGGCTTGTATTCGCTGGCATGGATCGCAACGGCGTGTCAGATCTTTGAGAGTGTCCAAAGTGGAGGCGTCCAAGTCTTCTGGTCTTGTCTTCTTCAGTAGTTTGTGGAGTTTGTCAGCGGATGGGTGACAAAACTGCTGATGCAACTTTCGGAGTTGTGTTTGAGAAAAATGGCAAGAGGTCGCAAGGGACATTGGGGCGTAGATGTGTTGTGCATATCGTTGAAGGGGAACGCTCCACAGCGTGTCAGTGAGCGCGGAAACGTGTTGTGTTCGCGATTGCAAAACAACGCACTTGTGCAGTTCATTAGTCACGGTATTCGGCGTTAGGGACTGCTGGTCCATGACGTCAAGGCCCATGAGTGCGGGAACGTCAGCTGTCACAACATCCAGTGAGATGTAGATAGGAGGTATACCTGAGGGCGTGGCCAGAGGTAAATCGACTAGCCCGAGTGACTGGAAGACTGCATCGGCGAATTTGAATTTCTTTGGAGACTTGCGTAGGTGCGGGGACTTCAGTTTGTTTTTCGCAAAGATACGCCTCAGTTCGGGTAGGCCGATGACAGAGGTCGGTGCTCCCGTATCAATGCAAAAACCTGGGTTTGCCACTTGCGGTGATGTCAGGGATGATACGAAGACCTGAGAGACAACGCAGTACGTGTCTGTAGGTTTGCGACGTTTTACGGCTGTGCAATGGCCAATGCGAGATGAATTGGGGCGACGATGACTGGGAGGATGTCCTCGTCGCCTCAATGAAAATAATGTTCTTCAGAGAATTGATGGAGGTCTCCGGAGAGCGTGTTCACTGCTTGATTGGATTCCAGTTCGTGCAGAAGGTGCACGTCGGACTCATTAAGCATGAGCTTTTTACTCTCGTCTTCAGATTCGCTCACCTGTGCAGAATGATCTGCATCATCGTCGGCAGTGTGTCGTGAGTGATGAGTTTCTTCAGCGGTAGCGGTCGTGGTTTTCCAATCCAGAATTTCTTGCAGATCGGCAGCAATTTCTTGTACGACATGCACAGCTGGAACGCCATTGCGAATACGGCTTTGGATTCTTGACATCACATTTCCAGTGCGGCAATTGCGGCGAAGATGATCATCAGCTCCGCAGTTACTGCAGCGTAAAATTTTGTTGTCCCTACCGATCGGGGTTTTCTTGGGATGGAAAGATCGTCCAATGGAACGGTTGAAATCACGACGAGGTGGTTCGCGTCCATATCTTTGGTGATTGGTTGGTAGCAAAGTTGAAGTGTCATGCTTGGAATCTTCTTCATGCAACTGAATACCTTCTTGCAAGGCCGTGACAAAGATGTGAAACGTAAATTTCAGGGTTGTGATCTGGCTTATTGCGCGGGATGCCCAAGGGTGTCCCACGACTGCTGCTCTGAGGAACCTTGTCTTGTTAGAATCATGTCGAAATTGTTTCGGGCATTGCGGGGCCAAGGAGTTAATATGATCAACTAGCGACGTCAGGCCGTGGGAAGTCGTTGTAATCTCTTTTTCAGACATGAACTTCTCGATTCTTAGTTTTTCCAATTCAGACTGCACAGCGAGTTGGCGCCCATCCGAGTCATACTCTTGTCTCATCAATTCGCAAAGTGTGTCATAGTTCATATTGTGGTCTGCGTTTTGGAAAAAATGAGTCCGAGCTGGACCAGAAAACGCATTTATGAAAAAGGATGCCTTTTGTACCGGTGAAAACTGCTGTTGCATCGCACAAATGTTGTAGTCCCTTATCGTGAAGTGGATAGATTCCGATATTTTTCCAGAGAATTAGCTGTGACGAAAGTACTGATGCACCCCTGTTGCCTTTTTCGGGTCGTCATAGGTTACGTGTTGGGCGATCTGAGGCTCTTCTTGTGAAAAAGGAGGTCCGATATTCTCTCGGTTTGGTGAAATAGTACGGCTCAATTTTTTAGACGTTTCTTGCGGATCATCCAGCCTAGGAGGCGTAGTGTCGGTCTGAAATTTGGAAGAGCTGATATTGATAGTATCCGCTTTGTAGTTCTCTGCTTCTTTTTCAACCGGGACGTGTTTGGCGATATTCGTCAGAATTTTGATGACATTATGACAGCGATATGCCACCAAAATGTCATGGAGTGACTCAATAGGCAGCTTCAAGGCATTACCAAGCCAAATATGGTTCATCAGTGTCTTGTCAGCTCGAACGGTTGGGTCAAAATTTTTCATCATCTCGTTCGGAACGGTCAACACCTCATAAAATTCGGAAACTTGTCGGAGAACCATCACAGGGAAGCAAGGTTCGCTGAAGTATTTTGTCGAAAAAAAGAGCCGTTCGTGGGAACCAAAGAAGTAATATGTTCAGATATGATTTCTTTGTCCTCTTCTTCGTCAGGGGGATAGCATTCCAAAACAGATTTGGCAGCTTCGATAAGCTGCTTGCCGATGTCGGATTTCGATGAAAAGGTGGTACATCGACGTATTAGCTTTTCGTGTTGAGCCTTCCTTTTTTCGGCATGTTCGAGACTTGGATCGACCGGGCGTTTGGAGCTCTGCGATCTAGTCGTCATTTTCCAGAATCGTGTAACAGCAAATCCGGATTGTCGCTGCACACGAGGGTCTGGGCTGACAGCGCGATCTCAGTCCAAGCTGAGACGAGGGAAGACGTTGTCAGGTAGCGGAAGCGGTGGTAAGTGTAGAGACGCGTGGGGGATCGAGGCTCTACGCTTCGGCGCAGGTAAAAGTAAAGTGACGATGGTCAGTCTTTACTTAGTTCCCTCTTGCCCTCGCTAGATCGAGAGAGGTGGTAGTCGCAGGTATATAATCGGACGGCGGCGCTCGTGGCTGAAAGCCACGAGCCGAAAGGCGAAAATAGAGTGGTGTCCGGTACTGTACAGGTACTGTATAGATACTGTACAGAGTGGCCGGCTCCACTCCATCGACAGATAGGGGCTCCGATGTACTGTAGGCTTCAGTACTGTACTGTAGCCTTGTAAGCTGGGTGGCACTCGTTTGCTAATGTTTTTAGACATGCGGCGACACAAACGACCCCAGTTTGATGCCCGGTCTACAGAGCAGTATTTCCACGGTACCCTTGGGTACAGTATGCGCACAACTATTGCGAAGTGAAGGCTGATCTTGTTTTCGTTAAAAACACTGCAGACGGGCTCTGGATCAGGGCTTTTGGTTGATCCACAAATACCGCATACGTGCCCACCTCACAGCATGGGTACTTCATATCCGTCCTTATTTCATCGCTCATGGAGCGCTAGATCCGAGGTCAAGGTTGCTGAGGCGGGAAAAAGGCGCACATATCTACGGAGCCTGTCTCGGCTCACAAACGTCTCATGGCTAACGTGAACGCTTCGACCGGACTGCTGCGGAAAACGACCCACAGATCCATCCCAAGTCAAGAGAAAAGCCCTCTCAGGCAATGAGCGACTTTTTTCGTCGTCGATGTCGAGCTGAAGAACCGGCTCCCCCGCAGAACTACACTGCCACGCTCCATACCATTGGCGACAATTCCAGGAAATAGACTTCTGATGAGTGAAACTACACCCACGCCAGTCACCGAAGCGGTTCACACCCCACTCTTATTCATTAACTCACTCGATCTCATGCACTGCACGCCTGTCATGTAGAGGGGGCGCTACCACCCAGGCCATGCGCATTGGTCTGGTCGGCTTTGTCAGACACATGAATGACGGCTCGGTTGAGGTGCTGGTCCAGGGAATGAGAGCACAGATTGAAGAAATGAGGGCTTGGTGCCGTATAGGGCCACCCGGTGCCAATGTATCTGCCCCGTTGTGAGAGTGAGAGCCATGAATGAAACAACAGATTTTGATTATCCCGATTTTCGTTTGATGAGGCATATCGACCCATAAGCCCGATCTGAGAAGTTTTATTATTCCACTTTCGCTTGATGAGGCATGTTGGAGGTACCGAACGATGCGGTACGTCTTTCACTTCCTTTTTTTGTGTCTCACACCCGTCTGTGTCATTATGACCCATACGGGCATGCATATGATGATCTCTCAGTAACACTCGAACAATCCGAATCGTATCGGGTTTCTTCTAGGAGGCTTCCCATGCCGATTGATTACAAATAGGAAGAGTCTGAGGCGCGACCTTGTATTTTACGCACACAACTCAATCATTGCATGTTTGTCATATTGCTAACCAGCCTCTTACTTTTTCCTCTAACTCCCGTTTCATCGACATTCGACAGTCACCCAAATATTCTTTGAAGAACACGCTTTTGCTCTAGGTCATGCGGTCATGACAGGCGCAGAGCATGTTCAAGCCAAGGGCAACAACCACATATTCTTACATTGGAAATAGCTCATGTTGATAGCTACTACTTCATTCTTTCAGCCTCTGTCCTGGCAACAGCTTCCTATCTTTGTTCGCTAATCTGCGCCTACGCTTTTCAATATAATTCTTAGCGCCCCCCGTTTGCTTGAGCTCCTTGACTTTCTCCTTCACGTCCAGCCTACGCAGGTCCTTCTCCTTCAAGAAGTAAGGCTGTTTTAAAGATATTCTTGCCCACATGAAAGAAAGGGGCATTGTCTTGGAGACAGCCAACGCTTCCACGCACTCATAAGCATACGTTCGATTGATATGTGCATGTCTTCAGAGAAGTAATTTGTCCTTTTTTTCGTAGGACCTGTTGTCGTTCTGAACGTTTTAAGAACTGTCGTGTCCAAGGATGAATATCTATGTTTTACAGTGCCCGCTTGGGGACTTTTCCACGATTTCCTACAGTAATATTTTCGCACCGCAAAAAATCTCCGATCGGCCAACAGGTGTATCTCCATCGATCTCGGACGTGGTGCGGTAGTAAACCAGCACGTGCAGAGAACAGGGAAAGTCAACCAGCTCTCGAGGCACAAGTCAAGTACAGCACAGGGAATTCCGAAGAAGGTCCGAACACTGCATAACCATTCCCGATGTTTCTCCGCAGGGAATTCGGCTTTGTCACCCCAGCGGGCCTTGTGTCGCTGCCGTGTCGATCCTTCACGCGTGGTGTTTGCCAGATTGCAGCTCCACAACGTCACGGTTTCTCCACATCCACCCGTCGGTTGCAACATTCACCCTCCCAGTCCAATCCCAGCTCGGTGCGCTGCGAACTAACTCAGAATGAAACCGGAAAGGAAACCACAGATCGTATGGGAAAGACCCTAGACAGCGTCCAGTCGGCATTTAGTACTGTCCGCACAGGCCGTGCGTCGACGTCGATGGTAGATCGTGTTATGGTGTCGTACTACGATGTTGAAACGCCATTGAACCAACTTGCAAGTGTTTCGCTGAGCGGGACGTCGACAATCTTGGTCGAACCATATGACAAAAGCTGCATGGGCGACGTGGAGCGAGGAATAATGGAGTCTGACGTAGGTATTACACCAAATAATGATGGAAGCTGTATTCGCTTGAGTGTTCCACCGCTAACGGAGGACAGGAGGAAGGAACTCGTCAAGCAAGTAAAGGGACTGGCAGAGGAGGGACGCGTGGCTTTGAGAAATATCAGGAGAGATGCCGTGGACTCGCTGAAGAAATTGGAAAAGAAGAAGGAGCTCGGAAAGGACGAGAGTAAAACCCTGCAGAGCGAAGTACAAAAGATTACCGATAAGCACGTGAAGCGCATCGATGAGCTCTTAAAGCAGAAGGAAGCTGATATCCTGAAAGTATAGACAATTAACTCAGCTTAGTCGCCTGAAGCAGCCATCTGTACTAAACTCATGAATTTGCAGGATGGGACACAACCTTGTGTAGCAAATATGACGGTTCTAAAGGGTGTCCAAAGTGATGTCACGCTGCCTCTATTGTTTTAATACTCTAGGAACTAGTGCCATCCTTCCAATCCGAGCTACACTCTCCTCACCTTCCAGTTAGAACACAATCAATAAGGCGCTTCAGGCCTCTAATCCATTGAGCATTTTGATCCCAATGCTGCTTCGTGAGGGTCTTAACGACAGTAGTCGCCTGATCATAGTTCCCCTTCTCAATAGACGAACCGACCTCAATTAGTAGCTCAACTACTGGCGCCTCAACTAGGCCAGCGTTAAGACCAGCCAGAAGTCTCCCTAACTTCTTGTTTACGTCGGCCATCTTTCGTTTGTATGAGGGCGATGAATTCTGATTCAAAGCGTACATATAAGCCCCTCGGAAAGAGTTCACAATTACTTGCTGATCAGCAGGTACCTTTGAGACGTCTGCCTTTTCCAAAAGCACAGTTTCCGAGCCCAATGCTGAAAGAGATGACGATGTGGATGTCGATCGCCTCGGTGGACCACCTGGAGTCCCTGAACTCGACATGGGCCTTGACCGACGCTGCTCTGCTACCGCAACCTCAGCAGACGGTGGTAGTGAAGCTCCCGAACCTGGTCGTGCCTTCGCATGGTAAGACATAGGCGGAGACGACGTTGCGTCGTTGGGCGGGGGAGGAGGTGGTGCTGGCGCCGCAAGAGATTGCGTTTGAAGTCCCAGATTTGTATTCACTACTCCCATTGGGGGTTCCAGACCATAGGTCCCGCCTTGTATTGGCGGTGCAGCTGTTCTACCACCGACAGGAGGCGGGGCTAATGGCGCCGTGGCTGCAGTTCCCGCGGGAATTGGTGATGCATATGAACCAGTGGATGGGGCTCCGATCGCAGCAGGGACTATTGGAGCGGGTGGAGGAGGTGCTCGGTACATGTCTTGTCCGTACGCAGGGACCGACGCGTAAGCCGCCGACGCATCATAAAATGGGCGCTCCGCAGATGGGGCCCCTGAAGCGAATACACTGGGAGGCGTCGGTCGAGAAGCAACCGGATTGGAAGGAATCGGTGGTAGCGAACTAGAATATCGTTCTGGCCCGGGTGGTGTCGCCCCAAACGACGGAGCAGGGACCGCCATCGGGGCTGGCGGTAAGGCACCAGAAACTGCTCCATACTGTGGTTGACTGGCTACCCCATATGCCTGACCAGGCGAATATCCATCATTCCCATAAGCGTATGTGGAATCACTATATCCCGTGTTGTACGGGTGATAAGCAGGAGTTGAACTGCTTGCGACATTATGACTTGCAGCTGTCGCACTGTCGTCCATCGCCAATTGCTCTGAAGCATGAGCTTGGATCATCTCCGCTGAACCATACATGCATGTATAGTTGGCATCCAAATTGCTCAGGTACATGACAGCCAGGGATGCGTCGCCTTGACTTGCTAAGAGAGCCCCATATTCGCACAGTACAGATCCACTTACTTCATCCAATGCCTTCACCGCTCCGATTTGACGCTCCCCCGCACCCAAGGTAGAGGCTGCAGTTAATAGACGGACTTTTTGCACCAGAGCAGAAAGTCGCTGTATCCTGTCAGCCATCATCACAGAAGTCGGCTTCGCCATTAATGGTCGATAGCGCATCCACAACGTTGTGGCCATTCTTGTGTTTCCGGCGCAGATAAAGCAAAACAAGGCAGCCGCTTCGTTCTGTGCAATGAGAAGGCGCTGTCCAAGGGAAGAGCAGGCTTCTGATATCTCTTCCCCAGGGCAGTATGTCATCAAAACTGCCAGTGCTTCTTTCCACGACTCCTTCCCAGAGTTTCCCGCGTCGCGAATATAGGCATCCATTTTGGTCTTTGGTCCAGCAATGGCCCCAACGATGCTCGCACCTGCCGAAAGGCCTGCATTCGAGATGTACTCTGCTTGGGTTTCCAGCCAAAGATCAGGGCCACCTGCATGCGCTATAATTAGCGCATCTGCTGTCCGACCGACGTGCAGACATGCCTCTACTGCAGTTTTGAAATCCCCCACTATCACCGATTTCTTCACCAAAACATCGATTTCTTCCCGTGTCTTCCCTACGAAGGATCCTGATGTACCTGCTTGAGACTTCGATCCCGGAACACCATTTGTCTTGTTTGTTGGAGTTTCCTCAACCTCGGCCAAACTATCGTCACCGTCTAAGATGCTTGCTTTGACTTCATCATGCCCACTTCTAGTTTCGGTTACTTCCCATGGAGCAGGTCTATCCAAATTCAATGCCCCAGTGCCGTTCGTGACAGCGTCGATATCGTCTGCACGGTTGAGGAGGGTCTCAGAAACGGTCCTGATTTCTCGTGGAGCGGATCGGACTGGAATGGCCAGAGCGTGTGATAAAGGCAGTCCGTATACAGGCATGGTTATGTCATCTCCAGCTTCTATTGACGGAGGCTCAAATCCAAGGTACTTCAGAACTAATCGCCTGCAGTCCTGTCGGAAAACCATTCCCAGGGCATCCCAAGCCATCTGATCTTTGGCGCTTTCACTACCTGCGCTAGCTTGCTGGCACCACCTCAGAGCAGGGGAAGGATCATCGGCTGTCATGTCTAATAGAATCGTATCAAGTTCAACACAGGCCTCACGCAATCCAGAGAAACTCTCATCAAATGACTCTATGTCCACTTTCCCGGCGCCCTTGCTTGACAGGGATGTCTGTCGACCTCCGAATCCGAACGAAACTGAAACTGGCCTTTTCAACCACTTCGGTGGTCGATTTAAATTGTACGAAACTCGCGGCTTATCGACGGCGCGAGGGGATTGGTCTTGCACGCCAACCTGGAAACCACCCGCCATCTCACCAAACGACTCTGCCAACGCATTTGCGGTCTCACTCGAAACTGACGGTCCAGTCGTAGTCGTCATCAGCGCATTTACTGCGATCGTGCCATCTTGTGAGGAGGATAGATACATACCCGGGATGCGCGGTGACCACTTGACATCAAAGTTCCAATTTGCTGTCTTGGGTGCTTCTGAGAGCACTTCTCCAGTTGACACTGAAACCGCTACAGTTCGAGAATCCCGGGAAGACGTCAAAAGCATATCAGAGTCATGCGGACACCAACTCATTGCAGAAACGCCATTCGGACCATGATGCGTGTAAGACATTACTGGAGCCGAGGCGTTTCGCAAGTCCCACAGCGTAGCTCCGCTGTCTTGATCCTCATCGCAAGCAAGTATGATTTGGGTTGCAATCTCTGGATGCCATTCAAGAGCGGAGCATCTTAACCTTCCTCTAGGATTTCTAATGCTTAGGACACGTTTGCCCTGGTTTGAGTCCCAGACTTTGAGAAGACCCGAATTTGTCGCTGTTCCAAGAACATGCTCGACTTTGCGGTTCCATGCTATGGCAGTGATCTCCTCTTTCTGCGTGATATTGCTTGTTGCTTGGCTCTCCGCCAGCGGTCTCGCAATCGGCCCAGCAGATACATTGTTAAAATCCCACACGAGCACTTGACCATCAGCTCCTCCAGTTGCAAGTCTGGTGGGCAAAAATGAATTAAACGAAAGACTCTTAACTGGTCCCGTATGTCTCTTCGTCGTTGTAGCGCTCCCATAGACGACTGCTGTACTCTCGTCATTTACGGAACCCGCGTTCTGTCGGATAAGCGGCGCCGCATCGAAAATTCGTACTGTGCCATCAGCTAAGCCGGAGGCGATGAGGCCGAAAGGGTGTGCACGAGAAGGAAGTCCCCATTCAATTGCGCAAAATTTGTGTGAGGAAGGAATATTCGATACGGGTGTGAGCTTTGAGCGCTGGATGTCGACGGCAATGAGTTCGAGGGAGGCAGATGGTCCAAACGAAGTTTCCGAAGCTCCCATATAGGAACCAGCCACGATGAAGCCACCACCGGAACCACCAGGCGACCATGCCCCCACTGAGAGACGACCGAGCTCTGCAACGACACCCATCGCTGCAAGAAGGACAAAAGACGGTCAAGACCGGAGTACCGCGATACGATCTGAAGCGAAAGAAGGGCAGTTCGATCCTGCTGCGCGAGGACGCGCCTCGCTCTGCTCGGCAAGATAAATAGAAACGAAGCGTGGTAATGTGAATTACGAGTGGTCAGGGGGGAAAGTAGCTTACTCGATTCGGCCGTCGATTCGGCCGAAACTATGCATGGGATCCATTGAGGCAAAACTCCAGCTGTTCACGACATAGCTGCCAGTGATGTTTTTCGGGCCCTGCATCAACTAGCCATGCACTATCATTGGTGTCTCCGAGAAATGGACTGACTTAGATCCGATCCCCGTGATCCAATTGCGCCCCCATTGTTTCGTGTCCACGTGTGATTTATGGCCCTTGCATTGCAGGACTCGTCTGTGCAATTTGAGCCTGTTGAGCGCTCTTAGGCTGCTCTCTTACCAACACCACTGAAGCGATTGCGAACACGCCGCGGGATCCTCGTTTCTGTTCGTATGCCAGTGTGTCAAAAGAGGAATCGCCTGCTGCAACGCATTTAGAGAAGCATGTCTGCGGCGAGAAAGAGACCTCGCGCGTCGCAGTCTCGTGCCATCCTCGCATTAGACCTTGATTGCTTTTACGCCCAGGTAGCAATCCGCTCCCGCCCGCATCTCGCAAATCGGCCAGTGGTCATCTTGCAGAAGCACTTGTGCGTCACCAGCAATTACGTAGCTCGCCGCCTCGCTCATGGGGCAGTCCAAAAGATGACCCCTGTGTCCACCGCTCTCAAGGCATGCCCGGACATCGTTTGCATTGATGGCTCGGACCTAACCCCTTTCCGTGAGGCAAACGCCGAGGTCCTCGCAGTCATCCGGGCGTGGCTTCACGCCAAGGTTACCGAGCTCGGCGTAGGAAGTTTTCCCATCCCCTGTCAGAAGCTCGGTTTTGACGAGGTCTTTATCGACGTCTCCCGGCTAGTCGCAGAGCAAGTCACAGCAGGCGGAAGGCCATGGGAGTTCCAGGGGCATATCTTTGGGCGAACCGACGACGACGCTAGTAGGCGAGCATTAATGGTAGCTTCTCAACTAGCTTCAGAGTTGCGAAAAGAAATCACGCTCAGAACAAAGCTAACGCTTTGTGCTGGCATCAGCGAAAGCAAATTGCTCGCAAAACTTGCTGTGAACATGAACAAACCAAATGACCAAACAATCTTTCTTTCAGGAGATGCGGCACAGTACATAGCTGGGCGCCATCCAAGAAGTCTCCCGGGTTTTGGCTATGCCGTGGAAGGGAAAATATCTGCCTGGGCGAAACGGAACGGCAAAGAGGACATTAAAACCGCCGCAGATGTTGTACAATGGTTCGGTGATGGGAAGAAGGGGTTCGCGTCCCTCGCCAAAGTTCTTGACAATGACGATCAAGCGCGAAAGATTCTGGAACTATGCCAAGGGACTGACACCTCACCAGTCATCGAGTCCGGCGACGCTCCAAAGTCGCTCACTTCCATGGATTCATTCCGCTCTTGTACCAAGATCGAAGATGCAGAGCGACGAGTCACTATCCGTGCTAAGGATATGGTCACCCGGTTACGTCGAGATTGGGAGCTGTACGGGCGCCGACCGAAGACTTTGACGGTAGGGTTTAGATTCAGAGGGGACGGGTATCATGCGACAATGCGGGCAATCCCTATGCCACAAGAAATCGTTTCCCTGTGCTCGTCGAAGGGTGCAGATGCTGCAGACCGATCTATTATCGCTCTTTCTAGAGCTGCACTATTCGTGTTGAAGGATCATGCCGGTGTTTCGGCATCTTCAACTTTTGATATGACCTTAATTTCTATTGGGGCAAGTGCTTTTACAGAAAACAAAACAGAGAAGAATGCAACCTCGACGAAGAAAGAAACGGTCGCTTCTTTCTTCGCACCTAAAGAAGGCAAAGGAATGTCATCGGTATGCAGACCACCGAATGGCCGTTTATTGCAAAACAGATCATCGCCAAATCCACGACGGCCACTATCCCCGAACGCTTCCTTCTCTCGTTGCCCAATTTGCAATGAAGTGTTATCCTCTCTCCTAGCAAAAGCAAGCTTGCACGTAGATCAATGCTTGAGACGCTCTGAGACTGTGTCGCCGGCCAGGAAACGCTCGAAAACGGCATCAAACACATTCCGGGTTGACACCTTTTTCCAGAGAAAGTAAGAACCCAGTTTGGTAACGCGGTCGAGTGCCGCACAAGACTCAGCCCTTACAGCGGACATTTCCACTACATCTAATCGCTAGGGAGCTAAAAGTTATTTATACGGTCATATTCACAGCTAGAGTGATCCGACGTCTTCGCTCAGACGCTTACGACAACAGCTCGCGAAGACGCTCACGCTTTTCTTGATGAAGATAGGAGGGGAAGACAATGTCAAACCTAATGACGAGGTCGCCACGTTCACCGGGCCGCTTGGAGATCGGCATTCCTGCGTTTGAAATAGTCTTGACCGTTTTCGGGGTAAGAACTTCTGAGCAGTCTAAGCGGTAAGATCGACCCTCTATACCGGGGATGGTAATATGACTTCCCGCCAAAGCATCTGCCAACGTGATGCGGTGCAAAATTTCTAGATTGTTCCCAACCCTCTTATATCGTGTGTGAGGCTTCTCTTGGATTATGAAAACAACGTCACCTGGTGCATACCCCGGCGCTTCGCTCCCCGCACCATTATATCGAATCTTTGTGCCGGCCTTGTATCCCGGTTTGATGATGACTTCGTGAACCTTGGCCGCTCGATCTAGTCCACCATCCGCTCGTGCGACATTGCGAGTGATCTTGAGCTTCTTCGTTACACCAGTGTAAAGCTCCTCCAACGATAAATTGAGGTTGACCTCGGTGTCCGGCTGTTTCCGCATTTGACGGACGCCCTGGCCGAAAGAAGAAAAACTAGTACCACCGCCCATGCCTCCCATGCCACCCATACCACCCATACCACCCATACCACCCATACCACCAAATCCGCTATTGCCAAAGAGCTCCCGGAACAAATCTTCGGGTGCTTGGAAACCTCCTGATCCTCCTGGACCAGAAAAATGAAATGACGCCCCACCTCGCCCTTGAGGCATTTCTTCCATACCAGACTTAAGGCCATCCTCACCGTATCGGTCGTATACCTCTTTCTTTTTGGGATCAGACAAAACCTAATTGACGATGACATTAACGTGAACGACAATGTGAGAAAGTTGCCCGATGAGAGACTAAGAGAGATAGTGAAGGTGGTCTACACCATTAAGATAAGTGTTCAAGTACATACCTGGTAGGCCTCAGAGAGTTCTTGGAATTTCTTCTCTGCCTGAGCCTTGTTCTCAGGGTTTTTATCTGGATGCCATTTCATAGCATTTTTGCGATACGCCTTTTTGAGCTCCTCTGTTGTAGCGTTACGGTCAACGCCGAGGATAGAATAGTAATCCTTTCCCATTTCAGTGCTTCGCATAGACGGGAAAGTGCTCTTGTGGCGTCAAAGCCTTCGGAAATAAAACTCTGGCGCAACAGCCGGGTTTGTGAGCAGCGCAAGGGCCGAGAATATAGAAACTGTGATCTCTGTGACGTGAGAAGAGTGAGGCGTGGGGAGTAGTTGGTGAGATACGGATGTGAGAATCGTCAAAACTTCAAGAGGAACCGTAATGCGTTGAGAGGCGTTATAAGAGGTTGGCGTGGGACACATTGCGCACACCGTACGATAGCGAAGGAATGCCGTCGTCAAAACTAGCTGACTTCCCACCGGCGCTTGTGGCATTCTTTGCGGATTATTCATTTAATTACTCAAGTATGATAAGGAGATGCTTGGTATGATCCAGGCTCGCTTGACGGCTCTCGCTCCAACATGGGTTTCCAGACCTCCCCAGAAGCTTCTGGAGAGCTATCAAGTAGAGACACTTTATACTTTCGTTTTTATTCCTTATCATAATGCCACGCGAAACACGTGGACACGTTCGACCCTCGCTTGTGCATGCACACGGCGCCATGACGTCATCATCTTGCGGCAATCTCTTCCAACCCGGCGAGAATAAAATAAAAAAAAATGCAGAATTCAGTAACACACCGTGCTCTACAGCACTGTACTGAAGTTCACTGCGACTACACACCCAGAGAGTGTATCCTGCGAGTGTACCGTTACCCTGCGAAGGTACGAAGCAAACCCAAGCAACGCCAGCTTGGCCGACAGCTTTCGTCCTTCAAGGCTTAGAAATTCACATACGTATGCTGTAAATACAGTTTCAAGCAAGTTTTTATTTGACGACAGTACTCTACACGTCGAGAACCGTATCTCGTGCTCTCGCGTTCCGGCACATTCACATCAAGTTATGTTAGCACCAACGCCCTGGATAAACAATGAGCGTCGCAGTTAGCTAGTTAATTCCATCAAAATTTCATATGCGCCCATAATACATCCCTCACAAATCCTCATCGCATGTCAATGAATCAATGGCGGCTTGATCAAATACGCATGATCCGTCATCTCGAGAGAGAATTTGTTCTAGAGCTTCAGAGTGGCACTGTACACTTTGCCCCATCGAAAAGGACTGTGACACAGATGGCATGAGCAGACTAAATGGGTTAGGCAAAGACATCATCTGCATGTTTGGCATGTTCAACATCGGTGATGAGAGAATTGCAGGCGACCACATGTTGTATGGTAACAGAGCTGCTTGTGGTGATGGTAGGCTTTCGGCTTGAGTAGTCGGTGGAGTAGAAACTTGAGTAACCTCTGTGCAAGGCATTGGTTCGGCTGACACCGGAGAGATATTGTCCTGGAAGAAGTCTGGTTCCTCTTTCGACTGGTCGGCAAACAGCTGCAAAATGTCGCTTGTAGCCACATCAGATCCTATCGTGGTTTCTATTTTTTCTGGCGTTGACACTGGTGTCGTAACAGCTGACGACGTCACTGCAGTATTCGTTGTCGTATTTGCGGCTCGGGAACGCGAATTTGAAGGATTCCAGACAAAGCCTAGTGTCTGGAGTCGGGCTTCACGAGACTGGTTCAGCTTTCCTTTTCGCTTGCATTGACGCTGAGTGTTGACCCACCAGCCGAGTTCGCCTTCGTTGAAAGGAACGCTTGCATGTCCATGTTCTCGAGTCCATCCACACAGTCGCTTGAATTTATCCTCCCAGTCTGCCTCGGCGGTACTCCACGTGAATTTCAAACTATCCAAGGCATCTACTTTCTCCTTTGATAATTTTCCCCTTTTCCGAAGTTGACGTTGCTTCGAAACCCACGTCCCTAATTCGCCTTGAGCAATTGGAACTGCGCAGTGGCCGTGTATGCGTTTCCATTCGCTAAGACGACGAAATCGTTCCTCCCACATCGCTGTAACGGTGTTCCACACAAAGTTGATGGAATTAAGAGCATGCTCTCTTCCTGGATCGAGCTCTGTTCAAAGCAGAGAGTATATTAATTTTCCACAAATGTCAGAACGATTTTCTTCATTGGATGAAAACAAGCATAGGCCACAAGTCAAACACTTACTTCCCGTTCGCTTTAGTTCACGCTGCCTTGCTACCCAACGTCCAAGAGCCCCTTCAGCTTTCGGAACGCAAGTATCACCCCTGACCGCTCGCCATTGGAGTAATTCTTCGTACCTGGACTCCCAACTGGGATTGGGTGAGGATGGTGTAGAAACATGACCTGTTGAAACTGTGTTGTGTAGATCGAATACTCGACTCATGTCAGTGTCATAGGAGCTCATGCTGTGAGGGAGTGAGCGATTTGTTGGTAGTTTTTCTGTTATGCCGGATATTGTAACAAGAAAGCGTTCCCCAGAAAATGATAACAAATGGGAGGTGAGCTTTGAAGAGACTTGGGGTATCGCGGTAGTCCCTGATATCGGTGTGGATGTCGACGGAGATTCAGACTTAATAGAGACAAGCAGGAGGGCGGGGGCGCGAAGCGCGGTTCAGCCAAGATTTGAACTTAACAATGGACCACCCGAGGGCCCAGAACAGCAGGGGAGGAAATTTTGAATAAGTGAGGATGCTCACCAATGTAAGGCCAGAAAGAATCGTGAAGAAAGCGCGGGGTTTGAACTGTAGGCAGAAGCGAGGAGTACATGTCAAGGCATGAGATAAGGAAAGCTAAAGAGAGAGATTTAGAGCGTGGCGGTCCAACACAGAGTGGATTTGCGAGGGGTTTGGGCAGAAATCGACATAGAATGCTTAGACCAGAAGAAAATCGGAAATGAGGGTGCTTTGTGCTGGTGACTAGAATTGAAGTTACAAGGGTCGGACCAAAGCTTATGATGATAGCAGAGAATGATTTCTCTCTTCTCATAGGCAAACTGCAGAGAGCAAAGGAAATTTGAGACGGTATAGAGGGCTTCTTTGGGGGGCCAGAGAGGAAAGCGCATCATCGTCGTTCAGGGGCCCGCTGGGGAGATTAGTGTGCGGGACCACGTGACGATGCACGGCGCATGCATGCTTAGAGGATTCAGCGATGCTATGAATGCGCCGTGTCACTCTGCGCTACTGCCTTTCCCTGCATAGGCTGTCGACACTTGTGTCCAAGTCGAATGGCTGCAGGTGGCTTACTGTAGATGATTGCACCGTCTTGCACACTAATTGATGAGGCGTTTCTATTGGCCGAGATTCAACGGATGAGTGGTGGCGACGTGGGTCCGGTGAAGACAACCGTTTTGAAACCTTCTCAGTAGCAGTCGTCACCTTGAAGAAAGTAAGGTTTCTTTCGATCTCGGTTCGCTGAACTTGAAACTTGAAAACTACATCAGGAGCAGCGTAAGCAGTGTCCAGTGGGCCGTTGAAATCTTTCCGAATCCTGCCAAGTTCCTCACACATACAAGGCATATACTTCAATCACGCGATGGGCACTCGGTTGAGGCCTCTTCTACCATTTCCAGGCAAGCGAAAGTTCAAAAACGCATATTTCCGATACCTGAAACCCTTTTCCGACCCTGTTCGACTTGCAATACTACTCCTTTTCAAATGTATTTGAATCGATTACCTTGGAACTTTCTTGTAGAATCAAGACACGTCCATACGCGTTTAGGTTTGAATATGCTTCATCGCCACTTGCCAAATCTATCCGTGGACAGCTTTCTTAATAGCTTTCTGGGGTGAGAAAAGGGAGACCTAAATGAAAAATAGCTCTAATTCCCACCGCGTAAATAGGGATTTCCGTCTCATTCGGACCCTGTGATCTGTTGCGCAATATGCCTAGTTGGCCATTCCTCCCTTGCCCTTTCTCCTAGTGTCTATTGGACTGTTGTCCTCATATGCTAGACACGCTCATAATACTCCATTCCTTGACTATCAGTTTCTGTGCTTCAACTGTAGTACGTCTCTTTGCCTTGGTGTTTTTACTGCCATGGAATTACAGGACTGTACAATGCCTTTGCAATCTTCAGTTTGCTGGTCACCAACTCATCGAAAATGTGTTCAGATGGTAGTGAGATTGAAAAACGTGTCCTGTCAAAGAGTGAACAGAATTAGAGTGCTTAAAACTCATTTTAGCAAACTACTAGCGTGTCAACAGTGTCGTCAAAAATAGAATCCGAAATAAAGAATCCTATTCGATCATTGTCATGTACTTTATCGAGATGAAAAGACCTTGAAACCAATCGTTCTGTTCTGTACAATTCGTTCTTAGACAGTAACAAGGATAGCATGGACAGGTTTTGCGTTACGAGGCCAGAAGCAAAGAAAACACCTCTCCACCTGCCTCAGTATAGAGTTGGCATGCCAATGACATCGATTTGCAAAACATCGCAGAATAGGTGAACTCGTGAATATATGAGACTTGCTACTCAATCTCCCGAGATAAGCTCACGACAGTGTCGCATCGTATGAAATGCCCATCCTTGCTTTTCAGTGCAAGCCAAGCCAATATAGCTGTAGAAGGGAAAGATCAGCAAAAGGACAGAGATCTTGATATATAAATTACGGTATGTTACTTTTTTTTTTTTGCAAATTACCCTGTCCGTTTCGAGTTCATGATGAGCTCTTTTCTCGTACTACTGTATCTGCATGCAGCAAGAATTGTAGCTGTACATTCCTGCGTATAGTAACCATCACTGCAATTTTTAATGTCATCAATGAGACTTCGGGGGTTGGCAAAAAAAGAATATCATAACATGTAGTAGTAGGCAGTGAAGTGGGCTCAAGAGAACATGTTAGTCAGGATATTGCAGTTTCTTACATGTCTATTTCTCATACTTTTGAATCCCCTTATGATGGGAGAACAAGTTCTGACGTTTCGCGAAGAACTTCAATGACAGGCAACTCGCAAAGACTACTGCACTTGTGCTTTACATGCAGTCCCAACATTAAACAGAACCTAATGACGTATGCTTTCCTTGGCTTATGAATGTGGTTCCAACTGATGGAAGGCAACGCAGATTAACATGTTCATTGTGCACTCCTCGCTGTGTTCTGTTTGACATGGATTCCAACTGACATACGCAGACATCCACTTTCTGAATCTAGATTGCGAGCCTCACCAATAAGTAAGAATTGTCGCGGTCGGCAGTCTTTTCCAGTCCTTAAAGTGGATTAGCACTGCCGAGGAAACGGAGACATTTAGAACAGAGAGAACAAGAAGCACGCTATTGACGGGTATACTATCAACAACCCGAGTTGTTCTATACCTCGTAGATAGATCTTCTGCAACTTCTCCCTTCGAGACCGGCCTGTTACCACTGATGAGCACTTCTCATACGACAAGCAAGATCATCTGAGTAGTATATTTCTGTGCTCAAATTGCCAATCTTCAGGCCGTTTTTTATTTAAAGCCAAAACCAGTGCTCACTTTCCGTACCTGTCCTTTTGAAAAGACAAGAAGCGAGGAAGGAGAACATTGAAGGGTCAAGCTGCATGTAGTGGACCTCTCGAGAGCTTTGGGGAAGTGTACATGTATCAGTGCTACTGGAGAACGCTTCTGATTCTCATCCAGGAGCAATTGTGGTTGCAGCACATTGGGACGACACTGTAGTCGCGGTGGGTCCACAGGAACACCTGTGCAAATGACAAATATGTGCGGGTGCAGCCTTCCCGTACCTTCAGTCTGTCGTATTTGCATTGCTGTTTTACCGTTTTATTTGGCATCAGTGAATGGCCCACTGGACCAGTCCGTGCACACTGCCGACAGAAGATTCCGTCTCTCATAACTCTGTTACGTGCGCCGTGTAACGGAGTCGCCCTCACGTTTCCGTATGCTTCAGATTGTTTGCTCCCTGCCAAGAAAAGTCCAGCACAGATATTCTGAGGGACACGTTGATGGCCTACTTTGGCCATGCTGCACACCTCCGTTGACGACCTCGTCTGTGTGAGTCCGAAGTAGGAAAAGGCGTCCTCTGAGGCTACTGTTGCGGCATTCAATCTTTCGAAATCTGTATCTCGAAAGATGTACTACAATACCGCGTGATGGGGGCTTCTCTGTAAGCGTCAACACTTGTTAGAAAATGAGGTGCAGAAAGAGCCTGACAGACCCCACGTCGAACGCTTCTGCTCATCCTTGGTGGCCCGCGCTTTTCTAGACATTCTAGAAGAACTATAGATGAACTATGTTGTAGATTATCACCGTATCTTCAAATCGGGACAACAATCACACAAACAGAAACGTTCGCATTTGAAAAGGAGCCGCCCAGAACAAATTGCCTCAGAGACAAACCGCAAGAAGCTTTTTCGTTAGGATCATTTTCGGAGGACAAGCTGCGGGCTTCGTTCACGTTTACTGTCACTCCTTGATATCGCGCTTGACGTGGCCCTAGTACATGTGAGCAGAGCTATTTTATAATTAAGGGATACAACATGATTTCATGGACAGTGCAATACCAATCTTCGGGAATCACCCACACTGTACGGTATCTACCCTGTTCCACGCAATACATACTGTATACAGTAGAGCGCTAATGCAATCTTTTCTTGAAACATTGCTCTCTGCTCCGCGTTTCATGCTGGGGTAAAGTATCGTATCTCCTCAACGTGTGTTTTGACCATCATTGCTTCTCTCATAAACTTATAAACACTATACAAACTGCGGAATCTTCAAAACCAAGGGGAGTGGTTAAGTAGGGCATCAATATATTTATTAGATATCTAAAGTGGCGCTCTGATGCCGTTCACACTCATTACCCGAATAGATGGATAAGAAAAAGGACGTTGCCTGTTTTCTATCCATCATCTCGTGTGCTGTTCATGATAGTGCTAGAAGTTTCTTTTGGAGAGATCCTCACTGCATTTTGGGGGACCATAATACTGCCATGCTATTCAGGCTTTTTCACAAACGTTCAATATCAGCTGGAATCTAGACGGGGATGACAAGTAGAACTAAGTGTAACCGTCGCTAAGCCCAAAACCCCCGTTCGTTTAAACAGGATACTAACTCCGGATTGCAGGTCCAAATTGGTTTACTCTCTCTACGTGGTTGAAGTGATAGTCTCCGTGATGCATTACGTGTAACGTCAGGGAGTTATGTCAATGTGCAACATGGCAATCCCGCTGGTTTGCGGTTTCAGCGATACGAGCGATGGGATTCAATATTAACAAGAGACCGTCTCAGTCTCGTTCTTGCATTAGCTTCCTTTACGAGCAATACAATTTCATAATTACAGCGGTCTAACTCTTGATGAGAAACGTCCAGTCAAGTGGCCTCTGTTGGCTGAGGGACAGGACTTCTCCCTTCAGATGACTCCATGAAGTTATACAATCGCTTTCCGACTAGATATTTGTCGTCACGAATAGAGTCATGCAACTCTCTAAGTATCAATACTGAATACTGAAGTGTTTCAAGACCGCAGTACAGACACGTTATCACGAGATACGCGTACCTGTACACTAGGTTTGAAACCCACCTCGCCACCCCTAGCAGTGGTAGCACGCCGCGGGCTGCTGAGTACGGGACTGATAGAGCAGTGACCAGGAAAATCAATACCGGCATAACCACTTCTCTCATTGTGCGAGAAAAGTTTTGGTTTAAACCAATGACGTCACCCTCTCTGGCACGTTGTATTCTTTCCCTCCACTCTGCCCCAAGACCACCTGCAGCAGCAATACATGTCCATACCTTAAAAAGCAAGAGGCCAAGCGCCCAATCTTGATGAAGGCAGAAATAAGGAGTCTCGTCGAACGACACTCGTATTGGGACCAGAATGAGTTCGAAGAGTAAGCCAGCGGCCAGAGGAATAACTCCAAGAGAAATGAAAATAATGACAAATCCCTTCCCTGCCATCCACAGGTACGGTAGACCAGCGGAGAGGGCAGTCATAGTGTCTGCGGTTTCAACGTATTTCACAATTTTCACAAAGCCCGTGATCGTTCCGAAAAGCACGTTCAAGCCAAGCAGGAACGGGTGCAGGTCATGTCGGACAGGAAGACCTACCGCGCTCATTAAAGAGCGACCAAGCATTGTTGGAATCGCAACCAACGCACTTTCGGTCAAAACTAGAGTAAACCACGCCAAGACAATCATGACACTGGCTCGGAATTGTATTTCTCTTCGCGATAGTCCATGCGGGTCAGGGGAATGTATCTGACTAGGATGATCATGTAAATCCCCTTCATACAAAGCGTTATCGATCCCGAGATCATTCGCCACATCTGCGTGCGGCGCATTGAAAATTAGAGGGACAGCTTCGTTCTCTCCCAGCACTATGCCTTCAACGTTACGGTTTGCTTGATCACGCATAATTGCGTCTCCTTCATTGTTGGTTTCTCGGTCTTTAACTACCAGATGAGCAATTCCAAGAGCTGCTGACACCCACCTGATCCAGGTCGCAATAACTGTGTGTAACGAGATACCAGGGCGCCCAAAATACAGTAGTCGGATGAGCGGACCAACGAGAAGATTTCCGAAAGGAACGTCAATCAGGATGTGTGAGAAGTCCTCAGAGCGAAAGGGGAATATATGTGGAAGGACCTTCAAGCAAAGCTGTGCAGGGGCATAGACCAGAGCGAGAATAAGTGGCACATAAATGATAACACTTATGCACATCCTCCGCGCATGTCTCGACAGGGGCTTCTCAACGAGCTCTCGAAATGGATGGAACTCGGGGTCATCTGGGTTGCGCAAGAACCATAGCAACTGTGGCTTCACAACTTCTCGCAATAACGAAATGAACAATGATATGTGAACCATGTAGATAATGCCCATGATCCAATGTCCTCCAGTGCATGTCCAGGGTGATTCGCGGCAATAGGATACTCTGGACTGCATGCTTCCTCCTAGGATCTCTAGAGTGCAGTAGTCTAGCCACCATCCACATCCCAGAGGAAATATGCCAAATTCAAACAGTATTAGAACGACAATCTTCACGAAAGTTGCCACATATCGCAGCAACCGTGCGACTTGGCGAGTAATCGGAGAGTCAAGTCTTGGATATCTGTGTCTCAAAACTGAGATAATCCCAATGTATCCGACAGCAAAAAGCGCAATTATCCCGTATCCGAGGAGTACTTTGAGGAAATTGTCCATGTGCACCGAATGAGTGGAGATCCCCTGTAGTTCATCACTGATACTGACACTAATGCTGGGCACATATGACTTAGTACGAGTGTCAATGCCGATGGACAAAGCGTCTCCACTTCGTGATGCAACCAAATCTCCATCGATACCGGCTGATATTTTTGGAACAAGCGCCTCGCTTATGTTTTTGGTATCTCCCTTCATAGTGTCCTGGATTCGTTCATGGTCAGACGGTATCACAGAACGCAGAAGTTCATTCCATAGGCTGTCTCCATCCGACGGCGCAATGCTAATGGGGAACGATCTGATCTGAAAAAGACGCATGGTGAGCCTTCCTATAAGCAGAGGAATTAATGTAAAAACAAGAAGGAAAATCGCGTTTGAAACCAGCACGGTCCCTGCGTTGTCAAATAAGTTTCGAATTTGTCCTCGCAGACCTACGACTTCTTCAAGAGGCACCTCATCCGGATCGAGTTCGAACAAGCCGAAAAGAGCACCTCCATCGGCGTCATCATCGTGCGGGTCTATGCCTTCATCGTCCATGTGATCATCCGCATCGTCGTTTGGATGTTGTTCAAGAAAGTTATCTGCGACATGAAACATTTGCCCAGGAATGCCATCGTCGTCATGCATTCCATCTGCGGAGTCATATTCATCTCCTAAATCAGCATCGTCGTAGTCGAGTAAATCACCATGCTCGTCCTGAGCACCCGGTGTTTCGTAGTGTATCCCCTCACTGTCTGCATCCATAATGTCGTCATCTGCTATGATATCATCCTCACTATTGTCGCCGCCAGCTATTACTTCGTACGTGTCCCGCACTAGCTCGTCAACTTCATCAAAGACCTCGTCATTAACTTCCGCTGGGGCGTCGGAATCCGGGATCGGAGGAAACTGAAATCGAGTGCGGTTAGAGTGATCATCATCTTGTCTCGCCTGGTTTTGCGGGGGCATTTCGCCGTTCATATCGGGCGGATAACCAGCGATTTCGTCATCTCGATTTTGGATTTCGTCGTTGTCTGAGCTGTAGTCATCCAGATCATTGGGTATAAGCTGGTCATCGTCGGGAAAAGGGGCAAATCGGTGATCATCGTGAGCATCAATGTCGTCATGGGGAAAGTGACGCACGTATTCGCGCAACGAGGAAACGCCTAGAAAAACAAAGACAATACCCGCGGATAACAAGCAACCATAGAACGCATCGGTAATGACTCCTGCTGGAGTTCTTGAGGCAAAAAGGTTGGGTAGATCCTTCGGGGAGCTGATAAAAAGTGCATACCAAGTCCAGCATGTTCCAACTGGCAAGAAAAACAACCAGACGGTGAACACAAGGACGATTCTCGCGGCCATCTTCATGGTCTTACGGGTTAGCGCGAGCACTCCTACGATGAACTCTTTGGTCGGTAGTGCGGAGGGAGTGTTCGGGCGGTAGAGTGGTTCGAAACGAAAGGGATGGTTGCATAGTTCGCATCGCGATGAACCCGATTGGGCGAGCCAGTTGAGCAAGCAATCTTCATGTGTGAATTTGATAGAACCGGAACAGCGACATGGATGCAGCAGGGGTCTGCCAGGTTCGCTATCGCCGCGGCAAATTCGACATTCTAGCTCACTTTCAACCTCCGTCATGCGGACGAGCGAGGCGAGAGCACATGGACGACGCAATCAGTGCGTCGCAAATCCAAGGTTGAATGTGGCAACACGCGACGGCGGAGCGTGGAAGCCGGAGAGGAGGATTGAAATTGGGATGGTCGCAAGAATGACGAAGAAGGTAGAGCCTCGCGAAGAGTGGTGACACCAAGCGCAAGGGAAAAGCACGAAGAGCGCGGGTGAGAGGGGGTGAGGGGCGAGAGTTGTCGATCCGCTTCTGGCGAGTTCTAGGCTGCGGGTACAGAAGAGTGGGGGGTAACGAAATTTGTACGAAAAGTCCCTTGTGAAAGAATTGGAGAACACAGCAGTGGCAGAGCGCGATATCAACACAGGACGGACCGACGAGGGCCCTTTCTAGGGCCGAGGACCACTACTACAGCGCAGAGGCCCGTTCTGCTCGAACGCATTGGCTGACCATTGATAAAAAAAGGATAAATTATCCAATATAATAAGTGAAAAGTCTAGAGTGCGACGGCGGCATCCAGCCTCTCGACATGTGGTTCGAAAAAATTCCAGAATTCTCTAAGTACGCACTCCTGCGAAGCTGACCTGCCGGACACTCGTTACATCCCACGTGTCTCTGCAAAATTCGTTGCGACCTCTTTATTCATTGTTTTCTGTGCATGAAAATATGGGCCTCAAAATGCCTCAATTTGCGTCTTTGCATCCCTTCGGAAAACCTATTTAAACGACGTCGGCGTCGCCATCACCCCCTGCTCTCTTTTTGAAGAGTATAAGTCTTTTTTCTAACCTTAAATTGCAAAGACTTGTTATACGTTTTCCCGTGATGATGGAGAGGTCCATGGTTGGATGCGTGCCCTTGTCTCTGGCGTGTAACTGTGGTGTCGCTTCGCTGTGAGTCCTCAGAAGTGAGTTGACTCCGGTGGGGTGCGCCCGGTCACACCCGAGAAGCTTCTGGCTGGCGCTTGCATCACAATTCGGAAAGATAGCTGAGCGGGCATCACAATTTTACTGGGCAGTTTATAGCGAAAGGCTTTGAAGACTAGCAATGCGAGAGCAATCTCGTGTCTTTATCTAATAGCAAGCTTCACTCTGTCATCCTGTCTCTGGTACACGACTAAGTATGTCTGCGATGGAATGAGAGGTGTGTCCGAATCGCATCGTGAGATGTGCTGGTCGTCCACATGGAACCACCTGCGCGACTCCGTCAGCCCCAGCAAGCCTTCGCAAACGCCTTCGCACTTACGGCTTACAACTGCATCGAAGTGGCTGCTCCACGTGTTAGCTACTCCTTTGTGCCCAACGACACTCCGCAGCGAGTACGTCTCGACCCTTGCTACTTCCTTCTTTCCCACCCGCACAGGAATATGCAGAGAGTGCGACAACGCTACCTGCCGCCGAGTAGATGCATCTATCCCACTACCGTAGATCGCTTTCTGTAGGTGCATGACTAGAACTCCTGGGAATCTCTTCATCTCTAAGAACCGTGTGTGCAAACCAAGTTGCATACAGTGGTCGCACCGCATATCAATCTCTTCTCCGCGCATGTATGTGTTGTAAAACAGCTCCGACAATGTCCTTTCATAGCGTGGGATGGGCAAAGTCAAAAGGAAACTAGACTGGAAAGAGGTCGGGGATTTGAAGCCGCATGAATGACACTTGTTTGATGAGGAAAGGAGAGCGGAAAAAGGAGGACCACTTTTTCTCTTCCCGATCGCCACGTCCGCCATCGGCGGTTTGCCGTAGCAAAGCGATGTCCCACAGCCCCCAGGTTCGGATCGCCAGCCGAGACCCAATGGAGATGTCCCTTGATTGCTTTGGGCTCCATACCCATCCTCTAGAATCTCGAGTAGACGTGCCATGGTTTCATGTGCATCTTGGGCATGCCTCGACTTCCAGCCGGATTGCTCCAGCAAGGTGAGTAAAGGACGGGGATCCAGGGCTCGGCGGTAGGCCGATGAGGGGGCGCACTCGAGAATGTAGTGCTTTACAAGTGAAAAAGGAGTTTCATAAGCACTTGTAGTATCCTGTTCGATCAACCAGTCCCGCAGCATTGAAACTGCCGAGAGAGCCGCAATCACCGAGCCTAAATGACACGATTGTCCGCTGTTCCAGAGACCGCGAGGTCTTGGTTCTATCCACTCATCTCTTGTCCTTTTTCGTCGTGTGGGAACCAGCTGTTCCTTCGAGGCGAAGGAGCGAAAGCTCGCTTGAAGGCGTGGTGCATAAATCAGCTTCGAGTTTTCACAACAGATAGGAGATGATTTAGCTTTCATGCAAGAATAACACATGAGAGGGGGCACTGCAGCCGCAGTATGGGAACAGAACCGGAGAACGTTAAAATATATATACGGAGATGGCTCTGTAGACAGCACCGAGATTCACGCTTTGACCAGGTAGTGAGTAATTTTTTCGATTTTTCCATCAATGTTTTGTCCACCTCACACAATGGAGTGTGAAAGCCTCGATACCTGCGACCGAAGATGGCTATGCGTGACTGTGTTCAAAACTTGCGAGAGAAGCGCTCCCCTGGATTTACTTTGAAGACTGTTCTAGGGTTTCATGCGTAAGTGAATGTCCGAATTTTACACTGCGTAGGAGTCAATTACCGAGATGAAGTCAGGCTTGAGAGAGGCTCCTCCTACAAGAAAGCCGTCGATGTCAGCCTGGCCAGCAAGTTCGTTAGCGTTGGCTGGCTTGACAGAACCACCGTAAATGATGCGAGTGGATTCAGCCACTTCCGGGTTGACGTTGGTGGAGAGCCATGCGCGAAGGGCGGCGTGGACTTCTTGGGCCTGCTCCGGGGTAGCAACCTTTCCGGTTCCAATGGCCCAGACCGGCTCGTAGGCAATAACTACCTTGCTCCAGTCTGTGACGGTGGCGGCAATGGCGGAGAGCTGGCGCTCGTTGACCTCAAGAGTCTTCCCTGCCTCGCGCTCTTCGAGCAGTTCGCCGATGCAAGCTATAACGGAGAGGCCCTTGGAAATGGCGTATGCCGTCTTAGTCGCAACAACTTCATCCGTCTCCTTGAAAATGGTGCGGCGTTCGGAATGTCCGGTGATCACCCATGGGATTCCCATATCGACGATCATGTCGGCGGCGATCTCGCCGGTGAAGGCTCCGGTGCTGCTGTAGCAATCCTGTAGGGACACTTGGAAGTTAGCAGGGAGAGCATCCTTGGCAGTCTGAGCGTAGATCGAAGGGGGGGCGATCACGATCTCAACTGGCTTGCCACTGTACTTGGCGCCATTGTCTGTGGACTCCTTCCACGAGGCGCAGAGCTCCGTAATGGACTTGACGGTGCTATTGCACTTCCAGTTGCCGCCGACGAAGAAGGTGCGAGTCATTGTGGTGTGGATCGTAGGAAAAGGGGTGAAAGAGTTGGTAAAAGTTACTGGACGACCTGAGAGAGGGTTTCAGTCTAAAAAGGGAGTGGCCGCGTTGCATATACCGCCGGCTTGAGCAGCGCAATTTGATGATGCAGTCTGGGATGGATTGGGCTTGAGAATTTTTGGTTTTTTAGAATAGGGAATCGGACGAATCGCTATGCTGTTCTTCCGCGTGCTTGACTGGCTGATTCTTTTTACTGGCGAGTGAATATCCACTTGTTGGAACTTCATTTGGCCGATCCCGATTCGTTTTCGGAGTCCAGCAATGAGAACGTGGTCTATTGCCACGGACAAAACAAAACCTATTCGTCTGATTTTCTTGAGGTTCATATTTTTTTGGAAGACGATTCTCAAGCCGTTGACGTCGACATCAAAAAGGCAAAATATCAATACACTTCAGCTTCCTGTTGTCATGTCACTGCAGTTATTGATCCCTCTTAGTGGGGCGTTCGCCAACTAAAGACCCGTGCTTTAAACGCAGATTTCGTAATCTGAACAACACCGCCATCACGCGAGATGAACTATGACGGATTTGCCTGTATTTTAGGCAAATGGCATATCTCAAAGAAGTATGCGTAGTTGGTACACCGCTCTTACCTTGGTTGGAATCCTCCAGGAGCAAAACAAGGTGAAAATTACTGTATTTCAAATATGGGAGAAGCTCATTCATTCTGACACGGTAAGGAAGCAAGAGTTTTATCCAAAAATTCTCCATGAATTCTCGAAGCCAAATTGTCATCACATCGGCGACCATTGAGGTGTATGCTTCGCTCAACGGAGACGGGTGGCTCGTTTGTTTGGGAGAGCGCAAGAGTACTCTTCTCTTCAAAATTGATTATCGCTGTGTGACGTCTCGATATTCTACCACAGTTTGTCAAGACTCCTTTGACTACGGAAAGACCTATCATGCATCTATCCTCCGAGACTAGAAACACAGAAGCATCGCATCAATGCGTCAGTAGTCTGGAATGAGCAAACAGTTTCGCTTCAGTAAACATTACAGATTCTCAGGTGTCATTTTACACTTTTGAAGTGTCTGATCTGCTTCAAGACGCAGAACAATATCTGGGTGCCACAAGCTATAAGAGGTTACGAGTTGGCAAACCTTCACAACACTAGAATACTTCATCGCAGAAAGATGAAAGAAAAAGCTTTTCCCTCCTTACACGAGCACTACCTCTCAACTTCGAGAAACTGAAGCCAAGGACCCCGATATTGTGAGGTTAGGCATGATTCCATGCCACGAAAATTGATACTGGTACGCATAATTATACACCTCTGCATCTCTGATGCACATCTGTAGGAATGGTCCAGGTTACACCAACGGACTTGTAGCGCAGGACACGTAGTATCTCTTAACGCCTCCGATCCTCGCGGAAAAGAACAATTGCATTCTATTTCAGTTAATCAAGAAACAAAAGTGCGCGCTTCAAATTGAAAGGTTAGCCGGCGGCTCAAACGCGGATGACTGCAGACACAGCAAGTACGGCGCGGAAAGAGCTGTTAAAACTCCAGGATTCACGTGTTCTTCTTGTGTTCTGCAGCAACTGTCGCTTCTTCTTCTTCTTCCCTTTGCTGATGCTGGATTCGAACACGTCTACTGTACAAGTGGACAAGCTTTAGGCCCATTCCAATCTACTTTCCAAAAGGTTGAATACACGTTAGCGAAGGGGAGATAACGATTCGCCCGAAAAGTATACCGATGACATCCAAAACTGTTCAAATGCATTATCAATCGAAAACTTACTACAATGACGTTAGCAAGAACAACAAACGGCCCCGAAACGAAGATCATCATAAACAACCCGGGACCGTCGAAGTAGTTTTGCGACGCGAACTGACTCCAATGCCTTTTTCCGTACATATTCAAGCGTTCCGCAGCGAGCGTGATCATAGTAATTACCATGAGAATACAAAACTGTGCAATCTCGAATCTGCGCGTGGCATAAGTTAGCATGAATAGGAATATCTGCCCCAAGACCAAGGCGAGGATGAAGGGCTCGTTCCATCGAACGGTTGCGAAAAAGTCTGCAAGTTTGTCGGCCCCCAATAGACCCTCTGCGTTTCGAAGAACTGTGTCAGCTGCTTCGTAAATGACATCAAGAGGGCCTGGATGTGCTTGAACGAAGTCGTTCATTGTGCCTAACTGGAATGGTGAGCATACGCATGTAGACGCTCGGAAGGTAGCCGGTCTCAGAAAGCGCCGAACTAAAATTAGAGAGAATAAAAGCAAGGGAAAAATCGCAATCTACAGTACCCTTGCCACAGTACCAAGGGTACTCCACAGTGCATATCGTACGGAAGGGCGCCTGTTGATGCACTCTGGAGAGGTGGATGTGAATATGTGTACTAACGCGCCATTCATTCGGGACTATAGCGTGCCTTCTCGGGTAGATACCGTACAGCACTTTGGACAACTCCTTTCCGAGGGTTGCTTCCTTCCATACAGGTCGTAAAAGCAAAGATCCATCGGGAAGCCGACCAGCAGCTAACAACTCTTTGCAACTTGTCGCTACAATCTACTCTCTGCCTCTTCTCCGGAAGTCTTCCCGAACCAGATTCAACCTAGCTCGGGAGGCGAATACAGCCTGCCCATTCCCTTCCTGGGCTACGATCCCACAGGTGACACAAAATAAAACTCGAATGCGCCAGTCGTGCAGCAAAATCTGCTGATGCGCCGCGTCGAAAGAAGATGTAGAGGCAAAACCTCTGCTTTTGGTAGGTGCAGCAGATGGCTCATTGGTTCTGTATGAACGAGCTTTGGTTGAAATCTTTTGCTTCGACAACACAAAGGAGAAGTATGGTGCTCAGCTGGCCCGTCCATAGCAGGACTGGGACCAAGAAAGGGCATTGTTCTGATTTGCCATGTACATAATCGATAGATGGAAGGGCGTAGGCCATCTTCGAGGACGAGGGGTTATAAAAGGCCTTGACACAAGCTCAATCCATCATCAGTGTTTGTGGCTTAATCGAACGTTCGTGCACTGTTTCTCGAAAATCGCTCAGCCCCTGACAGACATGACTAGGGAGGACGGGAATCCGTTGCGCACCGATACTTCGGCAGCGGAAAAGTCAAGCGGCTTTTAAAAACTGAAATCTTATACGCTCTCACCAGTGGTCACGTCTCGACGTTGCCTTCGCACAGCGTGCGTCATCGACACTGATGCATCGGCGTACCCACTCAGGTGTATGCTCCTACAAGAATATCTGCAGCACGAATCATGTAGTTACCGCCACGTTTGCTTCATGGCATGTGTGCACTGCGATTCGGATGGCAGCTTCTTTGCGATGGAGAGGGAGAACTACGCAGTCGTAAGGGCAGCAAGCACAGCACGGCCTATCATTGAGGTATTACATTTCGCAGCTCAAACTGACATCATGCCCTTCATTAGCTCTAACACAATCTATTCAGACACACTATTACTATCCGCGAAGAGATCCCGGGCGAACACAACTGGAGCTACCGACGCAGTCCACAAGAGAAGAACACCTAGCAACGACAGAGGAAAACAACATTTCAAACCCAAAGGTATCTGCGGGAGAACCAAAGCTGATCGATCCCCTCGGGCATTGCTTACACGTTGTCGACCCGGGCTTATCGCTGAACGAACCAGCCCGACAAATCTTACACGCAAACTCTCCTTCTTCGTCCTGGAATGTTCCTGGCGGGCAAGGTGTGCAAACCGCAGTCCCATCTAACCCATACGTCCCTGGAGGACAAAAGCGGCACCGACCATTCAGAAGTCCCCTCGACTTTGTTCCAAAGAATCTATCACCATCAGACGTGAGCGACATGCAAGCACACTTTCCTTGGAACCCTACCTCTAAAGGGGGGCATCTGCGACATTTTGTCGAAAGCCCGCCGTCACTGACCTCATTGAAGTTGCAAAGGATGCAAGTGTTTCGGACAGGGTCGTACCGATGGGTCTTGGGGCATCTCTCGCAGTACACACCTTCTTCGACGTTACAGAAGAAACTTTCGCAAGGAATCTCGGGAGGTGCAATAAGCTTGAAAGTGTCTGGCGGACAAACCGGGGGGTTGCAAACGACTCTTCGTCCGAGATTGTCGTTCACGCGCGTCGTGCCGGGTGGGCACAGCGTCTTGGGGGACACACAATCGCTGAAGTCGTCTATATCCAGCGAGGAAGGCGAGAACGATCTCCACGAAATCCCGATCAGGCCTTTTCGGCAGCGAAGGCATTTCGCCTGCCCACGTTGCGGTTGAACCAATCCATCTGGGCAAACCTCGCATTGTGCAAGTCCGGCCTTTGGCGCGAAGAATCCAGCGCGGCACGGGGTGCATTTCTTTCCTAGAGACTCAGTGGTAGTGCCAGGTGGGCACAGGCGACACCCTCCGTCGAGCGTCAGCTCGCTGCCTTCAGGGCATTCACATCCGTCGTCACCACTCACAGCTGCCCCTTTGCATGGAGTACACTTTGTCGACAAACTACCGCCGCTCTCCTGGTTCTTTCCGCATGGCACGCAAGTTCTTCGCCTCGGGTCGTATCGCTGTGACCTGTTGCATCGAGCACATCCACCTTGTTTGTTTCGAAAGTAGTTCGCAGGACAAGGGGTGTTGTCTGGAACACAAATGAGAGCTCCGGTCGCATTGGAATTCTCTCCGGCTTTGCACTTTGGACAGGCTGTAAAGGGCCCAAACGGATCATCGTCAGCGGAAGCTGCGGTACCTTTTGGACAGGGAGCACAGCGCGCGGCCCTTTGCACGGGAACTCCCCTGAAACCCGGTAGACATTGGCGGCATCCAGTGAATGTGCCATCATTGAATGCCCTTTCGGTTCCATTACATGGCGCGCATCTCCTAAACTCTCCCGCTGTTCCACGAGGACATGATTCACATCGCCCAGTTCCTCGACGTCCAACAAATCGCAAATTGTCTCGCCCATTGTCGATGAAACTGCAATCCATGCATTCATTCGCTCCTCGTGCAACTGTAAAGCCGCCATTTCCACAGAACTCGCACCTCCTTCGGTTGTCGAAGTCTATAACCGTATCTTTCGGACATGAAGTGCAAAACGACGACCCCTCGAAAGAGTTGGACCCCTTGCGGCAAGGACGGCAAGTAGAGCGACTTGTGGCCGCTTCACGTGTGCTGAACGTTCCGTCCGGACATAATTGGCATACATCCAAGCCTTGCGCGCCTGCGACGGTACCAAAAGTACCCGGAGGACATGGGGTACAAGAAGTAGCACCCGCCGATATCTGAAAGGTTCCCAGAGGGCAGTCCTTGCAGCGACCGCGCTGGAAGAAGGTACCAGGGCCACAGTCTCGGGGTCTGAGCCTTGCGGGAGCGGAAGGGAGGGTTTGGCCAGATACGGAGGTGAAGAATAGGGCTACAAGGGTGAAGGTTGAAATGAGATGCATGATGAGTTGGGGCTGTGCAATTCGTGGTTGCACCGGTGAAAGGTGATGGACGGTGACATCTTGTCATGAGATTGCTTTATAGAACATACGACGTGCGCTCTGCTTACGGGCTCCAGACAGAGAGCTTCCCACAGAGAAGCATGAGGTCTTTGATTTGTGCATCTGTTTGCAGGCGCGTCGTGTTACAGAAGATGCAGTGCCACGAGGCTCGGGAGTTGGGATGCAACCACTCGCTGACTTTGACGTCAGATGCCAGCAAGGCATTGCTGGCTCTTTCGATCTGGGCGAGCAGAGAGCTTTGGAGAATCCCAAGTAGCAAAGCATGTCACAAATGAATGCTCACTCTGTGGTGTTAGGGCATCAAGATCAATTCACTCCGGATGGGAGATGTCCGGGATATTAGATAGGATGCGAGATAAGATGCTATTGTACAGTATGCATAAGTTGGTTCTGGACCAGGCGCCCTACATATCGCGCTTTGGTACGCGGGTATTGGCAGAAGCGAAACGAGGGTAAGGGTCGCACAAATTCAGCCAGGCATGTGGTTCGACAGTAGAAAAGGGGCGCGCGGAGGGGGCTCCGGCCGTGTTAAGGGCAAGCAGTTAGGGTCCTGCGTCAGCGTGCCTGGTTCGTAGACATGGGGGACACTGCGGCGGGCGCATAGCTTGCAAAGCATCGCGGTTGGTTACACTCCGTCGAGGTGTTCTCCTGAAAGTGATGTGGGGCGCAAAGGGCTGTGGCTGCCGGCAAGCGCCGAAGGGAAGGGCCGGGGCGGACGCCGACGTCGGCTGGGCGGGGCACAGTGGCAGGCATCTAGCGGCCCTCCGAGGGCACAGCCCGGCGGCCCTAGCTGCGTGGCGGGCGCCGTTACTGGGCGCCTCCGGAAATTATTTTTTGTGTCAGAGTCATATTTTTCTTTTTTGTGAACAAAAAATGAGTTTTACCACGGAAATGCTTGCGCACATAATGTGCGTCCCCCTACTGTACGCATGCTTTGAACTCGTTCCTAACGACGAGCACGGCACCGGACGCCGGCGATGACGCCGTCGGAGCTCTATCTACAGTGTGTGCTGTGAGCTAAGCTCAATCATGATGGTGTTTTCACCGAGCAGCCACCGTCAGAACCATGAATGACCAAATGGCTATTCTATTGCTACTTCTCATTCAGAGCCATGCTCGGTAGGATGTAGATGTCGAGTCTCGTCGGTCGGGCGGCGGCCGACGCTTTCTCTGTGTACAGTAAATTTGGATTGTACGCGCGCACATTTTGACATTTGTGCGATATACATTTAACCTAGCATGGGGTCGCCCGTCCGAGAAAACGGCGCGTTGTGTGTGCACAACGCGCCGTTTGTGTGTCACAAAATCCCGATTTGGTCAACGCAATTTGCGATTTTAGAATTTCAGGAGTCGCCCACTTGCCGTATTGCACTGTATGTGAGACGCTAGCCTACTGAGAGCCCGTCCCAACATAGCCATGCCTTTCTTTCCGATATCAAGTTAGGCCATATGATTGGTCACTGCGAGGTGCCCACGTGAAAGACATTAATAGTATATATTGAAGACCTTAAGATATATATTTTAGGCTAATTACATTAAAGCAGAAGGTCAGCACAAACAATGAGATGTATAAAATGTACAAATAGAGTGGGTCCTTCAAACTACTGTAGCAACAAATCGAATAATCATCAACATCCACTCGTGCGTCCCCACTTGCAAACTCCTCCTCTCTCCTCCTCTCCCACCATTCCCATATCTCACTTACTCCGTCTCTCTGTCTCTCCGTCTGTCTCTCTTTCTCTGTCTCTCTCTCTCTCTTTCTCTGTCTCTCTCTACCTCACTAGCTCCAGCTTCCTAACTCTCTTCACATCCCCAGAGTCGTCCCTCCCTTCCCATCCTCAGCTTGCCATCGCCCTCACAAAACGCAGCTTCTTACCTCCCTCACCAACTGCAGCTCCCCCCTCCCTCACCATTCTCAGCCTCCCCTCTCCTTCAAAAACCGCCGCTTCCTGCCTCCCTTTTTATCTGCAGCTCTCTTTCTCCCGGAACGTTCCCAGAGTCGTCCCTACCTTCCCATTCTCCGCTTGCCATCTCCCTCATGAAACGCAGCTTCTTATCTCCCTCACCAACTGTAGTCTTCCCCCTCTCTCACTATTCTCAGCTCCCTTTCTCCCTGACCATCCCTAGAGTCGTCCCTCCCTTCCCATCTTCGGCATTAGTTCTCTCTCACCATCTCCAGCATCCTCGCTCCCTCACCAACCGCAGCTTTTTCCTTTCCTCCCCATCCGCCCCTTTCTGCCTCTCTCGCCATTTGCAGCTCTCTATCTCCCTGACCATCCCCAGAGTCGTCCCTCCCTTCACATCCCCAGATTCGTCCCTCCCTTCCCATCCCCAGCTTTCTATCTTCCTCATTAAATGTAGCTTCTTACCTCCCTCACCAACTGTAGTCTCCCCCCTCCCTCACCATTCTCAGCTCTCTTTCTCCCTGACCATCCCCAGAGTCGTCCCTCCCTTTCCATCTTCGGCTTTAGTTCTCTCTCACCATCTCCAGCATCCTGGCTCCCTCACCAACTGCAGCTTCTTGCTTCCCTCGCCATCCCCACAGTCTCAGCTCCCCGTCCTGAACTCCAGCTCCATCTCACCTTACTCAACCCCAGCTTCCCGTTTCCCACTCCATTCCCATCTTTCAACTTTTCTCCTTGCGTACCTCGTTCCATTTCTGTTCCTGTCCCTTCCTCAGTATCGCCAGCGCCCGACCTTGTCTAGAAGGCCATGACCTTCTATAGCTTCCCACGTCAACCATTTCGAATAATCCAATTGCAGCACTACTTGTAGAGGGGGACGAATATTTATTTGTGGCGTTGGCGTACAGGAGGTCGTTCCAATCGTTTTGCCTTTACCAGATCTATGAGACTGTCACGTTTTCTCGAACCCGCCATTCTTCGTCCTGTTTCCCCTCCTGTGTTTGCTGACCGCGTCATTTGTCTGTGCCACCTCAAGCTTTCTGTGTAAACCTGTCTAAACTCCACTGCTGTCATACCTTCTCGCCTCGAACCGCCTTCATCGACAACGAAATTGTGTATCTTCATGGCAGTGCACACAATTCGTGATGACTTCCGTACTGCGAAACGCAAGGGCCTTTGCAAAATGCCCCATTTGGCTACTAAAATCCCAAACGCCTGCTGTACGTGCATTCGTAGTGACGAGTGGTAGAAATTGAACGCATCTTCTGTCTCTGTAACCTGCGAGCTTGGTACAGGTGTTATGACAGTTCCAGTGCACAAATATGCTTCGTCAGCGGCTATCCAAAATTCTTCGCACAAACGGCCCTCCTGAAGATATCTTCCTAAACTTGAGGTCTCATGACTGAGCGAGTCATGAGTCGAACTCACGCAGCGACAGGAGTATGTCAGAAAACGATAATTGGAGTCCACCATAGCTTGCACACAAAGGCCGTAAAACTCTTTTCTGTTGTAGTACGACGCGGGGTTTTCTTCCTCCCTTGGTTTAGTGATTTTAACTGCAAGACCATCTAGAGCCCCGACACACCCGTCCAACGGACTAAGTGTTTTTCTTGAGGTTTTGAAAGCGATTGATGATGTATAGAGATCTCCTCTTGTTTTCAGCAGTCCAGGAAGCCGGAGGACCACATTTAGCACACTTACAGTGTCCTCAAAAATTCTGTGGATAGTAGATTTCCTCACGTGGTAGCTTGATATGAGGTCCCACATATCTGCTCCAGCTAGTAGGCGTAGGGTGATTCCGAGGCGCATATCTGGCATGACGGTTGTTCTCTTTGACCTTTGACCCATCTCAATGTTTTTCTGAATTTTACACTGAATAAGTCGCAACAATTTCGCGAAGATGGGACAAGACATTCGGAATGCGCCGGAAAACTCCTCATCGGTATAAATTGAAGTTACAGATAAGAACGTCCAATTCACTTTTTTGATTGGGGTTTGTGAAGGATAGATTTGCGGTGCTGGCTGAATCGGTATCGGGCTTATATGATCTTCGTCTTCTGAAAGGGAGGCAAATTCCAAGTCAAAAGGTGGGACGATTAGGGCCAACTCTTCAGATCCCGAGGACCTCGTCTTTCCCGGAGAAGACGTGATTTCGTCTCTATTCATGAGGTGGGATATGCGCCAGCGATATTCGGTTGAAAAAGGGTGTGAAGGGGGATATGGCATCCAGGAGTGCTGGAGATAATATGGAGGTGGAGTTGACAAAAAGTGGTGCTAGACGGGAGACGGTTTGTTGCACGGATGATAGCGTGATGTTGGGGAGATCATTCCCACTTTCCGCTGGGCATTTTACTGACTCTGTTCAGCGCGTTTGAGACCTTTTTTACTGTGGTCGCTTGCTTTTGAGTTGTCTCAATCTATTTGTTGTCCAATGAAATTGCCTTTCTGTGAGGCTTACACTCCAGGAGAAAGGGCGCGTACTACCTCTTACTAAGACTGCCATGTTAATATTTGTATCAGCAGCAACCAATCAGGAGGCTCTGCGCGATTGCCACTGATGTGATATGCTGTGTTGGGACGGGCTCTGACAGGGCAGGCATGCGTGCCACGCGACAGATTCGCGTGGCACAATGCGTATCGAGGGGAGATCGAGTCGCCATTCGGCGAGGCGGGACGCGCACATGTGGCGGACGTGGGCGAGCAGTGTATTGGTCGCTGGAGACTACAAAGTAGGGGGAGTACGGCCGGCGAGAAAGACGGCGTCGGCGGCGGCGGCGTCTACCCTTCCCCAAAAGGCTAATCCCGGACACTTTTCAAACAATCTTCGAAAAAAATACTTTGCTGCGGATTTTCGCTGTTCTAACTAGCATCAATCGATCTGGGAGGCTGTTTTCTAGGAAACTTCAGTCGCCGGACTGCAGAACGCCTGTGTTTGAGGACACTCTCCTACAGTAGTGGCCAGCGCCCAAATTGACATGTGAGACATTTACAGTTGAATTCCGGACAGACCTTTATTTCCCCTCCAACCCGCTTCCAACCAACTTATTGACGCAGTCGGTGGCATCCATTTGCACCACTGTCCCTTCTGACATTGGTTTAAGACCAGCTGTTTGTTCCGCTGGCGCATTTCTCTTCATCATAGCCTTCTGCCCCTAGAAGCCCGATTCCTCTTCCACAAATCCAGGACGTTTCGTCGCCCTCCCCGTCTCCGTCCTTTGCTTCTTCTCTATCCTTTTTAACCTGGCTGCATCCCGTTCTGCCATCTTTTTCTTCTTTTCATCAGCTACCTTCATCCGCGCCGCTTGCGCGTCAGCAATCTTCCTCTGTTTTTCATCAGTCAATCTCTTGCGCTTCGCCTGCACAGCTGCCCGGCGTTTGATTCTTCGCTCATTAGCCGCACGGGCTTCCTCTTCTTTCTTACGCCTCCTCGCTAACATAACCTCTACGGTCAAGTGCTCCATCAGGAAACCGTCCATTTTCCTGATACTTGTCGCAGACAGCGCTACTTTTCTTGTATATCTTTGGCTGCGGTTCAAACCAATTTGACATCACATGCTTCCCTGGCACGATAAAGAAAGGAGGCGCTTTCTTTTTGGATCCAGAAACAGCTACGACTGCAGTAACATGCTTTGAAATGCCTTGCGTTTTTGACGGCGCAACATATCCACCATGATGAGTGTTACATGAGCCAAAAACTTTTCTCCTTTTACCAAACGTGGCATCAACGGACGTTTCATCGACGTTCCATATGCGGTCACCATCAGATAGCATACCTGGATTTTGCTTCTCTACAGTTTGAAGAATCTCAAAAAACCTTTAACATGGCCGTAGTTCTCTCCTTTCAAGTTTTCACAATCCTTGTTCTCACAGTTTCGGTACGTTATTTCCATATGCCGGGCTCTAAACGAACGCACGGCGTCATCAGAAGACACACCGTTCTTTCAACCCTGTCTTCCATCTGCTGCGACATGCCCCATTATTCTTTTTATGCCATCAATGTCGGCGGCATATCCTCGACTAGCAGCAAATACTATTCTTTCAGCAATCATGGCTTCTTCCTCTTCAGTCAGAACTGTTGGCCTACCCTGCATGCGATTAGCCATTACTTGTTTTTCTATAGCCTGTGCATCTTCTGTTCGAAGTAGTTCTTTTATTTCTGCAACCACTGTTTTGCTCAATCCTGTGGCAGCGGCAATTTTTCGCAAAGAAAGTTGAGTTGAGGTGAGCAATTTTACAGCAGCGGCTTTCCCTTCTTTTCGCGCTTTGTCGCGGCTTTCTCGGTACTTGAGGAGCTTGGTTTGCTTGCACATGGACAAGGTCATAATGTGCGCTTTGCTCCTGTGAGGATCGCAGGAGCTGAGGTTGAAGGACGTAGAATTGTGTTATGCCCTGCGAGATACTACTGTATCGGGGAGAAGAATGCACATCGAAGACAGAGCGTTTCGACATGGGCGGGAAATGTGGGAATTAATCGTTGGTTCAAATACCCGTCGGGTACAGTCAGCCAGAGGAGGGCACTTGTTTCATATCTATTTGCTTTTATCGGCATCCCAGACATTTCGGTGGTCAAGTTTTCTTCTGTCCGAAATTACCCCGTGTCCGGAATTAACCTTTTAGGGAAGGGTACACCCAGTCATTGCAAATAGTATTGTGGGATTTCGTGAGGAATTCCTTTAAAGAATTAGAAAAAGAGATTTTATTAAAGTGTCAATGGACAGGTCTACGACCGACCGTCCGAGCCCGTGCGAAGTCCGTGCAGTCGGACAGTTTTCGCAGGTAGGCTCTGCGCTTTGACACAAACCTCTGGCCCGGTACGAACCTACAGTCCGCAGCGCGAGCCCTACCTATATACTACTTAACCCTTACAGTATCATAAAGAAAGGCAAGTTCTGACGCATCCAGCAATTACAGAAATGGATGCACCTCCATATCATACATTGTTTCACAAGTATCACTATTTAAATAGTGTCACAACTGATATAATATCAAGCACACTAATTTGTGTGACCTCAGAACGCAACTTTGATAGAGTAATAGTGTCCTTTCATTCGTACAGGGGTCCCACGATATAGTTCCATACCAGAACAGACCTCGACATATGGCACTATTGCGTGGGTGGCACTATACAGAAGCCTCATTTTGTCGCGAAACTCGAGAGGAACTGCACAACGTGCGTGGCGGTCGTTACAATCCGAGGCTGGGATAGCACGTAGGATAGATGCGCTACGGGTAAGAGCATCCCCACCGGTAGCTTCTACAGTATTCACTATTTTCTTGTTATGATAAGCAAATTTAGCGATACGATCAAAAAAGGCAACCCCAACGAGACATTCTATCGCTATCGGATAGAATTTGATTAGCATAGAATTAGATTTGACTCTATTTTGGCCAAGATAGCATCGAAAATGGATTCTATTCTATTGCCATTCTATTGCCAAAAGGTGAAATGCGCATACTTTTTCGCCGGTCTCTTCCCACCAAATTTTGCGCAAGAGCGGAAGCAACCTTTGCGCGGGAGCAAAAGGTCGCTGCGATTTTCGACACCTCGCGCGTCGCAGAGCGCAATATTTCGCTTGCACAGTCCGGCGCTAGTTAACCTTGCGGCTCTACCACACAACGTGTGCCGACGTATCCGCGCAGAACAGCAGCGCCATGGGTCGCGGTGCCCAATGGGCGTCACCGGAGCTGAAGCATGTTGCCGAAGCGACGCTCTCCGGTTCGGAAGATCCGATTTCTGGGATCGACCAAAAAGCAGAAACATTCATGACCAAGCTTTGGCAAGAGTTCGTTAGCAAAGATCCGGCGCCGATGTCCACCAAAAAATACTGAGACCGAAAAATCAAGGCCGTGTTTGACAAATCCAAAGCCATGTCGAAGGACTTCATGGTATTCCACAAAGCCCAAATGTTTGTGCTGGCTTGTCAGCCTGCGGGTGGGCTAAAATGACGACGAAATGTTCAGTTTGACGGTTGCCCGACATACTGGGGCCATGGCGTCGGAGTTAGATTACGCGTTCAAGGATATGCCGAACACTGACTGGCTATATGCTGACGCGTACAACGTTTTGCGGGGCAGCCTGAAGTGGCAGGGTGCTGGCTTATGTAGTGCACTAACATGCCTCCCTCAATAGCGAGGCACACGCGAGTTATCCCACGTGTACACCTGTATTTCTCCCTCAGGCACGGCCTGGTGTAAGCTCTGTCGAAGTACTGACAGCTTCAACACCCACGTGTAAACGTGTATTATCACCACGTGTACTCGGGTATCATAACCCGGTATTAGAGATATTGCGTACAGTACAGCATATAAGCTGGTACGTCGGTATTATTACCGTATTTTAAGCTATTATTATTACGGCGTCGACGACTATATAGTCGACGTTCCACCCTAAGTAAGCAGGCACGAAGCCTTGGGTTCTTTCTCATGTTTCTGGATTCTCGGTAGTAGCCTCGCGCCGGTCCTCGCACTCCCTGTGCCACACCACGCCAGCCCATCTATTCCCTTGAATCCCCACTCCTTTCTACCGCGCGCTGCTACCGAGGATACTACGGCCTCTACGCGCGTCCGTTGCCACTCCGCTCCCTTTACTACGCTCCCTTCGCTCTGTGTTTGTCTGTTCCTACCCTTGTCTACCTACCGCGCACTCGCGCCCGGACCCCGGTGCCGGTGATCACCGGGTGGTCTCCCGTTTCCCACTCCCCCGCGTCCCGGACACGCGTGCTCTGCCTGAGGCTGCCACACGTGGCCTCAGTGCACGACATTTGGTCTCCCGACCTAGAAGTCTGCGGAGTTTTCTCTCACCCTTTCTCTTTTATTTTCGAAGGTTTTCTTTCCACCGTTCACAGGTGTTGCCCAGACATGGTGTCCGGTTCCGAGAGCTCCCGAGAAACCCGTCCTCGAGACGTACCACATGCCACTGCGGCGTGGATCACTCGGAGTTGCCGCGAGGCACTCCGAGAGGCCGAATGGTTTACGCTCACTACTGTAGCGGAAAAACTCGCAGCGCAATCGCCGGCGCTGCGAGAAAGTATCAACAGCTTTGTTGTGGAAACGATCGCCGCACAGGCGGATGTTCAGTCAGCGCAGGGACGCGATGGACTCTTCGCTTTTGAAAGCGTTTTGACTCGCGCCTGGCAGAAGGACATATCTGCCAATGTCGACGAAGCCGTCCTCCCTCTGAAACAAGAGATCGTCACTATAACTGCGGAGCTTAACACCCTCCGGCAAGAATTCTCCGTCTTTAAGACGTCCCGTCCCGATCCGTCACTGGCTACCCAGGTCGGCTCGGCGACGCAAACTCCAGCCTCTGCTGCTGTGAACCCTCCGACTACCGCCGGAGTTGCCACGACAACCATACCGGGTGAAGTGTCTACCACCACTTTCGTTGCGGAGTTACCTCCGTTGAACAAGAGCTTGCTCTTTTCAAACGTTACCCTCCGAGCGTTACAAGCCGCTGGGATTCCGGTCCCCTCAATGGCGACCGTACCACAGTTTTCCGCCAATCACGCGGCGTTGATGACAACGGCTGGAGCGTCCCGAGAAGGTGCCTCCGCCGGGCCCATACACTTTGCTGGTGAAGTACCTTCCCGGAGTGTACCGGGAGGGGACCCCGACCCTGGTGGAGGTTTGGACGACAACGGAGATGGACGACGAAAAAAGTCCAAACCCGGTCGGAAGAAGCGCCAAGATCGCCGCCACAAGGGACGAAAGGGGAAAGACCCGCTATCCGAGAATTCATCCTCGTATCACTCGAGCTCGTCCTCGTCGTCTTCCTCTGACTCGGAATCTGATTCCGAGTCGGAGTCTCTCACGGCACCAATGCCGACGTTCGGCCCCAAACAAAAACAACTTTCTGTTTGGAAGCCGCCGACGAACCACCGCTTCAGGGGTGCATGTAACTACCGAGCATACCGTCTCGTTGACTTTGGCCAACACTTGGATGACAAGGTTTATCCCACCACTCGTAAGAGGGTGCAGTACCTCCTCGTCGTCATGGGCGAGTACAAGTTCAGCGGGGTGGACCCGATCAGAGTCATAAGTTTCCTTGCGCGCTGCAGGGAAAACTTTGACAACGCCAATATGACGGAGGCGATGGCTCTGATGGCCCTCCCCCACCTGTTATCACCGCCCGCGAAAGAGGCGTATGAGTCCCAGAGGGGTTTGCACCGCAAATCCCAAGTGATCGCGAGTTGGGCTGCCGCCGTTAACTGGCTACTGCGCACATACGCGACTAACCTGGAAATCGAGCGGGCCCTTACCTCTTTACGGGAGTTACGCCAGAAGCAAGGCGAAACAGAAACCGAGTATGCTACTCGTATGTTAACCGCCCTCGGGAGATGTGGCGACGTCTGCTCACCGTACGAGAGGACCACTCTGTACATAGAGAGACTAACCCCAGCGATCAAGCCGCTGGTGCTGCAAACTCGCAAGGATCATCCCTGATCCACGTTCGATGATGCAGTAGCCCACGCCCGGTCACATTGCGATGCTCTACGGGCCCAGCTAGTGGCTGGGCGCCGAGTGGACTTCATCAAGCCTTGCCCTGTTAAACAGGTTCTAGCCGCTCTTGATAGCGTTCCGTCTTCGACGACCGGCCCCACGGCCAGTTACCAATCAGGCAGGGGTGCCGAGAACTACTTCGCAATGGAAGGTGACAACATCGGGGGGATATCCTCCCTACCGACAGAAGACTCCACCTTCAACGACGGACATTCGCTTTTCTACAGCGACCGACGCAAGCCGTATCAACCCGCTGTAGAGTGTCCGGGAAGTACCCGCGGCCCCTCCAGTAGACGAACGTCCCGGGAGTATCAGAAGGATCTGCAGAGGCCACCTTCCCCGCAGATCATCTGCTTCGCCTGCTACACAGTCGGGGATCACATTGCCCCCGACTGCGGCATGAATGTGAAGGATGTATCCCTCGTAGCCCACCAGTACGAGAAGCTATCGACGGCCCAGAAGAGCCGGGTTCCACCGGATGCGTATCTCCGCGCCGTCGCCTTCCTCAGTTACGAGACTAACCGGGTATCCCGTTCCTGTCATCGGACAGTCGCCGACGTCGGCAACTGTGGCGAAGACCTCCCCGCCCGTGGATGGCGTACAGCCACCTTCGAAAAACTAGGAGAACCTCAGTCTGCAGCAACTGGGGTAAAGACGGGGGCTACCCCGGAGAACTCGCCCAAGTCAGCGGATACAATTTCACCTCCCAAGATGGAGAAGCGGTTCGGAATACTCGGCCGTAAACACACTGGCTCAGCCCAGGACAATCTCGATCCCGAAGGACTCGGTACGCTACGCCGCCCATGGCGGACGAACATGCAGCCGCTTGCACCGGATGTTCACGCCTCTGCGACAGTGATGACCTTGTCGCGGAGAAATTCCAAGGTCTATGCAGACCTTGGTACTCTCCCAGCTGTCATGGTGAGGCAACTCACCATCCTCGACACGGGGGCGGGTTCTAACTTCGTTCGAGGTGATACCTTACTTCCAGGATGGGAGTCGCTCGGTACCCCGGGTGAAATGCCAACAATCGCTGACGCAAATGGCCGCCCATTGCGGGCGAGCGGACAAATTGTACTGGTGTTGCGGTATGGTGACCGCACCATGAAGTGTAACTTCATCTTTTGCCAACGATTGGCAGCCCCCGTCATTCTCGGGTGTGAGTTTAACGACAAATTTGTTGAAGCGATCTACCCCCGACGAAAGTTGGTGGAGTTGGACGACGGTACAAAAGTACTGATCGTTCGTAAACCGGTTCGCCGTGCCGTAGATCACCCTCCGCTCCCCTCTGAGCAGGAGTTTACCCCCGAGGCTGGGCGCATATCGCCCAAGTTTAAGATGTCCCGAGCGGTGGATATACCGGCCGGTACCCAAACTTGGGTACACGTCACTAATGGACGAAGAGGACTCTCCACGGTGGAGCCAAATCTGCAATTATATGCCAAGCATCGTGTCTCCATTTCTAACGGGGTGATCCACATCACTCCGTTGCAGAAGTTTAAAATCTTGGTAGCCAACTTCTCATCGGCCACCAAGCGACTGCCGAGGAACCAAGTGGTTGGTTTCGTTTCTCTCCATCCCCGTGCGATGATTCACACGGCGATGCCATTAGATGCAGTTCTTGCGGCGGAGTTCGACGAGGGGAGCCCTCCTTCACAGGGCGCAGACCCCCCTCGCTCACCTTCCTCGACTCATGAGATTTCTCATCCCATGGATGCTGTACCCCTCGACCACTTGCCGCAACACGTGCGTAAGCAGGTTCGCACCATGCTTACGCCGTACGCAGGCATGTGAAATAGAAATCTGAGTGAGGTTCGAGCGACCGAACATCCCATCGAACTCACCCCCGACGCAAAGCCGTTTCGTTGTCAACCTTATCGGACTGGTCCTCGCGCCCGAGAGGCAGAACAAGCCACGGTAGACGAGATGTTGGCAAGCGGGGTTATCACCCAGTCGATATCCGAGTGGGCCTCGCCGGTCGTCCTTATCCCCAAGTCGGATGGCAGTCTCCGTTTTTGCGTAGACTATCGTCGCTTACACGCCCTAACCGTGCGTGATACGTACCCTATTCCTCGCATGGACGAGTGCCTAGATTCCTTAGGTGAAGCCAAGATGTTCACCACTCTGGATTGTAACTCCGGGTATTGGCAAATTCTAGTTGCCAAGGAGGATAGGGCCAGAACCACATTCACGTGTCATGCCGGGACGTACCAGTTCAACCGAATGCCCTTCGGGTTGATGAACGCCCCGGCTACATTTCAACGAATGTTGGATATTCTCCTCTCCAGCTACAGCTGGAAGACTTGCTTGATTTACTTGGATGATATTATAATTTTCTCCAAGGACCACGACTCCGATCTCAAGGATGTAGAGATTATACTCCAGGCTCTACAGCAGGAGAGATTGTCACTTAAGCTCAAAAAGTGTAGGTTTTTTCAGGACTCCGTGGAGTACCTGGGTCAGATCATTCGTCCGGGGGAACTACAAGTTCACCCGAAGAATGTCAAAGCGCTCTCCGAAGCGACGCCTCCACGGACCCAAACCGAGCTCCGCTCGTTCTTGGGGATGTGTAATGTTTACCGACGTTTCGTCGATCACTTCGCTAAAATAGCGGCGCCTCTTACGGCGATGCTCCGCAAGGGAGAACCTGATCTCCTTCCCGTCTTTGATGACGATCGAACCACCGCCTTCGATACGCTGAAGGCGTGTCTAATATCCCCCCCGGTGTTGAAGCTTCCTCGCCTCGGATTACCTTACTCGCTCGATACCGATGCGTCTGATGCTCAACCGGGCTGTACCTTGTTACAGACCCATGAGGATGGAAACCGATACCCTGTCGGGTATTGGTCCCGCACGCTAGCGTCAGCGGAACGGAATTACTCGACAACCGAGAAAGAATACCTCGCCATCGTATGGGCGATCCAAACGCTGCGTCCATAATTGGAACGCGAGCGGTTTACGGTTAACACCGATCACCATTCTCTCAGGTGGCTTATAAACCTCGTCGACGCGAGTGATCGAATTGCCCGGTGGCGCTTGCGCCTGGCCGAATATGACTTCGACGTGACTTACGTGAAGGATATCAAGAATGGTCTTGCCGACGCGTTAAGTCGTATGCCCTCCACGGGGGGTACCACCGTCCCAATTGACGAGGAGATCCCATGTTACTCCGTCATAGATTTGGAGGATGATACTCTGCACACAGAGGATAAGTTCGACGACACAGATGTCGATACCACGACCGGCTGTTACGCCTTGAAACCCCCGGCCTCACTTGCTGCATTAACACACGACGATTTCTCGCGTGAACAAGCCTCCGAACCCTTGTGCAGGGAGGTGGCTTCCCGTCTCGCGAAGGGGGAGGGTTCCGCGCAACTTCTTTTGTCACAGTTCTTCGTCAATTCAGAAGGTTTAATCTGTTGTGAAGCCCACCTTGATGGTGTTGAACAGATAGTCGTACCAACAACCCTCCGCGAGCAGGTGTTGTATTGGTCCCATTACCCCGCCACATCAGGTCACCCTGGAGGTTGGCGTTTGTTTTACACGCTCCGGCAGCGGTATTATTGGCCGAGTATGTCGGTTGATGCTTATTCCACAGTACGGATGTGCCCCGATTGTGCCAAGGCCCGCATTAAGTTGCGTAAACACAACTCGGAGTTGAATACCTTCCCTCCATCAGGCCCCTTGGAGTATATCGCAATTAATATCCTTGGAGAACTTCCCCGAACACCAAGAGGGAGCCGCTACCTCTTGGTGATGACGGATCATTACTCCAAGTTAACCCGTAAAGTACCTTTCCGGAAGATCACCGCCTAAACCGTTGCACAGGCGTTCATATCACACTGGGTATTCGTTTACGGAGCCCCAGTGAAACTCCTCTCTGATAATGGGAGCCAGTTCACCTCAAGGTTCTTCCTTGCAGTGTGCAAAATCCTCTCGATTGAGAGTGTGTTCAAGACAGCATATCACCCCAGACAAATGGGCAGGTGGAGAGATTCAACAGAACGTTGGTCTCAACCCTCCGGCACTACCTCGCCGATAGCCAACGTGACTGGGATCAGTACACGAATGCCTTCACCTACGGCTACAACTGCACGGTGAACAGGATGATTGGCATGAAGCCTTTTGACCTGGTGTTATCCCGGACCCCAAGTCCGTTGTCTCTACAACATGTAGTATAACCCCCCCTGGGGCTTTTTAGTTAGATTAGATCAACAACAGGATCTAATACTGTAGAGCCCGATGCTCTACAGTATTACCGCGCGTGGCCACATGTACCGCTCGGGTACAGGGCGCACGCGTGCACACGTGTACTGCGCGGGACGGAAACGCGCGCACACACGTGTACTGTCAGCCACGATGGCTGACAGTATTACAGTACGGTCCGATCTGTGCTACAGTAGTCCACTACAGTACTTGGGTACTGTAGTGTTATCGATTGTTTTGTATATTAAATATGGAGCGGACCGGCGGCGGTGGAGGAGGACAAGCACGGACTTGTCACCCACCGACCGTCAAGGTCCGACTTCCCAGTTTTTCGAAGGTAGCGCTCGCTAACTACCTTAGAGCGGCCTCGAGCGCGGGTTGAAGACGCGCGTGGTACGCCCACGAGCCGGCTCCGCCTCCGCCCGTCGGTACTGGATCGTTACCCAGTACCGCGCCGGGGCGTCGAGGCGTCAAACCGCTCGCGCGTACCTGTGGTATACCCCCCCCCCCCTGGGGGCTTTATTTTAGATTAGATCAACTCAGAATCGGATCGGTTACTGTAGGGCTCGATGCTCTACAGTACCACCACGTGTACCCCCGAGTACAGGGGGCGCACGTGTACACGTGTACGCGCGGGACCGAAGAGCGCACACACCCGTGTACTGTCAGCCCCGATGGCTGACAGTATTACAGTGCCGACCGACCGCTACAGTACATCGGTACTGTACTATTATGATAGGTTGTTTTGTATATTAAATATGAAGCGGACCGGCGGCGGTGGAGGAGGACAAGCAGGGACTTGTCACCCACCGACCGTCAAGGTCCGACTTCCCGCTTATTCTAAGGTAGCGCTCGCTAGCTACCTTAGAGCGGCACCGAGCGCGGGTTGAGGACGCGCGCGGTACGCCCACGAGCCGGCTCCGCCTCCGCCCGTCGGTACTGGAACGTCACCCAGTACCGCGCCGGGGCGTCGAGGCGTCGAACCGCTCGCGCGTACCGGCGTCCTCCCCGTTCCCGCTCTACCACGCTACCCGGGCCCGCTGCCCGGTGCCGTTAGCTGGTGTCCCGCTTCACCCCCGTCTTCCCGTTCGGACGGGGTCTACGTCGAGCTGTGCATACACCCCTCTCCGGTGGGGGTGTTTATGCTACAGTGGTCTCCCGACCTAGAAGACCCTGGAGTCCGATCTCCGAGAAGACTTCCGCTTCCCTCCGCGAACCGATCGCGTCGAGATGAGCCAAGAGCTTGAGACCTCGATCCGCTCCGAAGCGGCGGATCTGAGTCCGACCGCTGTGCAGTCCCCATCCGCCCCGTCGGGCGACGGCGACGCAGGTCCTCGTGACCGCGAACCGTCGCTCGGATCCTCCGAGGAAAGAGCGGCGGCGATGTTCGAACGCATAGCCGAATACATCGAGGAAGTCCGTACTTCCCTCCGGATCGATGTATCGGACCATGTATACACTCGATGTATGGCCGAACTCCGCTCCCTGCGTGAAGGGAGGTTCGATAGAGTGACGCAGTCCTTAGAGAATCTCCGAGCATTGATCGACGAGTTACACTCGCGGATCGTGCTCGTCGAAGACTCCCGTTTCGCCTCGCCCGGACCGTCCGGGCAAGGTCGCCCTGAGAGGCCGACCTCGGTGAGACGACCCGAGGACCGAACTTCTCCGTCCGCAGAGCAATTGGGTGCATTCGCGCACCTCTCCGCTGAGCTCGACGCCACTCGTCGGCGTGCTCGTGACATGGAACGTACCATGGCCGAAAGGCTACCCGGTGCCCCCCCGAGAGGGCCCGGTGGTACTGTACCTCCGAGCGCCGCCGCCCCCGAGGGTTGGCGTCCGACTGGTGCCGGTACCAGTCGGACTGCAGAAGGAAGCCGTCCTCCGATAGACGCGAATTTCGCGTCTGAGACCCAAGCCTTGCCGCCTATCGTCGGAAGTAGGCGGCAAGTGGACCGCGTATCGTACGCGGACGAACAGGACCGTGGAGGAGCCGCCCGCGGATCCGGAGAACCGCTGTTCTCCGTCGATCCCCGCTGGGGCGGCTACCCGCCGGCGAGTTACGCCGAGCATCCAGGTCCGGTAGACGTCCGTACGCTACCGGTTACCTCCTTCGGCACGCTGGGTCCCGCTGAACCCGGGCTCGAGCCGGTACATACGATGATCCAAGAGTTCAGCGCCGTTGCTGACTATCGTATGTACCGCTTGGACAACACCTCGAGGCTCGTTACCTCGGGTGACGCGGGACGGATCGCGAAGTACGTCCAACGCTGTCGTGGGATCCGTCCCACGATGCGCAGCTTCGACGGTACCGACCCGATCCAGCTGCTGCCGTTTTTGAAGGATATCCGAATCACCTTCAACTCGCAACACCTGACCGAAGGTGTTGCGGTACGAGTCCTCGCTCACTTCCTCGAACGCGACGCGGAGCGCCTGTATACGAGTTATACGATGCGTGGCCTCCGCGCCGGCCAGCTCCACGACGACGTGAGCTGGCCGGGGCTCGTGAATCAATTCTTAAAACGCTACCTCACGGACGACGTGTTAGGTGAAGCGTACGACGCTGTCGCTACGGCGCGACAGCAATCGCATGAGACGGAAAGCACGTTTGCTGACCGACTCGAGACTGCCGCGTTCCGATGCACGGCAGTCTTCTCCGAACAGTCCCTCGCGCACTACTTCGTGCGGGGACTTGCACCGGCAACCCGTGCCGCAGTATCCGAAACTGTGCAAAGGCTGCCAGGCAGTCAGAAGACCGATCTTCCGACCATCCGCCGTATCGCCACGGCGGAAGGTACAACGTACCGCGCTCGGCGCGGTTTACCTCTGCCGGATTCGAAACCGGCAGGGAAGGCTGGCAGGACTACGAAGTCCGCCGCGACAAGCTCGCCCGCCTCGACCCTCCATATCGGGGAGGATGAGTGGCAGGCCGACCCTGTCCTCATTACGCAAGGAGCAGGGCCCGTGGGGGCACGAACCCCTTCACCGATGTCGACCGGAACGACATCGAGTTACGCGACCGCCTTCGCGGCCACTCCAAGAGTGGCAAGGGGTACGGACTCCCGGGTCGCAGAGCTCGACATATCGAGCCGAGATGCAGGAGGCGAAGCGCCTCGCGTGCCCCTCCTCACCGATGAGGAGGCGCGGCACGCGGCGACATTCGCCTCAACGGACGGCAGCGCGTACGTGTGCTGGCTATGCCGTACGTACGGGCATGCCATGTACGCGTGCCCGTTCCTGTCGCCGGAACAACGGATGTTCACGGCGTACAGGAACTACCGCTACCAGATGGAGACGCGCCCCGGTGCGCGTAATCTCCTCCGGCAAGCAGTGGGCGAGGGCCGTCCCCCGCGTCAAGGTTTCCCGAACCGAACGGGTGGGGGCGCACGCTTCGCCCCCCGTGGAGGCGGGTACCGTCGTAACGAAGTCGATCGTCGGGATCGACCCGCCTATCGCCAGGCGGACACAAGGTACCCCCGACAAGGAGAAAGAGGGGACCGAGACCGTTCTCGGTTACCCCAACAGGTACAAAATGCGATAATGTACCTGCAAGACTGGGTAGAGGATCCGTACCCTCTACCCACGAAGGGTCACGAAGGAGAGCCGACTCGCTTCGTCCCCCATATCCTGCGACGACCGGACGCCGCAGGTCAAGGCCCGGAAGTACCGGAGTACTTCGCCAAGGCCGCCGAGCCGCAGTGGGGGAATCGTCCCGACCCACGCGACCGGCTACCGGAAGAGGACCTGGCCGTCGATAGCCAGGAGGTTAGCTCCGATAGCACGGGTAGTTCGAAAAAAGGGTAAAGACGGTTACGTACACGCGGTCGCGTGAGCCGTCTTTTCCCCACGAACTAGACCCGACCCCGCGTGCTCGCCAAGGACACGGGGGGTATTGTCCGATAATACATCCCCCGCTTCCGGAGGCGGGCACGGGAGCTCCTGTAATGCCGATACAGGAGGGAGCGCACGTCGAGGCCTCCGAAGGCCCGACGTTAGGAGAACAAGACACCGGGACAGCCGACGTCCCGGTGAGGCGTAACGATGGCGACGGGGGCAACGAGGACCGAAAAGATTCGGTCGACCCCCTGACTCCCACGAGCCCAAGGTTGCCGGAGAAAGGTCCGTGTCGTACGGACTCGAGTAATCCGAGGGGCGCCACTGATCCGCGGACGCCCCAAGGAAGGGGGAGAAGGAAACGCAAGCGGGGCCAGCACCGAAATCGAGGGCCCCGGCGGAACGACCTCACCGATAAGGTCGCCCCGAAGGTTGTCGACGGCGTCATTTGCCTTATGACGTCGAAGATCTACAACGTCCTCGGCTCGATAGCCACAGAGGGAAATGCATTTAAACCCCGCACGATCGCCGTGAATACGTGCTCGGGGTATAATCTGGTGAGGAAGGCCGACCTTCCCCCCGATTGGACGCGTTACGTCGTGCACGACGCGCCTCTGCCACGATTGACAGGCGCGAATTGCAACCCCCTCAAGCTTTCAGCCGTCGTCCGCCTGGCGGTGCGGTTGAGGAACACGGTGTTCCGAATTCCGTTCGTAGTCGCAGACCAGCTCGCCGTGCCGGTCCTTCTCGGCACGGCCTTCATCGATACGCACGTGCGATGTATCGACATCGAAGCTCAACGAATGGAGCTACGCCAAGGCGGTTCTGTCGCCATCGTTGACGGAAAGGGGGAGTCGACGCCCCCTACCAGGCGACACGGGCGACACACGGGTCGGCCAGACGTACGCGAGGAGGCCCCGCAAGCGATCCGAATCGCCCGCTGGGTTACCATCCCCGCGATGTCACAAGCCCGCGTGCGTGTGACAACCGCGGGGAGGGGCCTCGTGTTCCTGGAACCCAAGCCCTCACTCCAACACCGACATGGAGTGAGGCTGACGAATGGCGTCGCGGAGGTCCTACCGAATCAGACCTTCGACGTCATCGTCGCGAATTTCTCACGACGAGAAAGAAGGCTTCCGAAGAACACCGTCGTGGGATACGCGAAGCGCAACCCCCTCGCGATCCTCACTTCCGAACGTAAGGTCGCCGAGGGGATCGCGCACGCGCTACACCTGACCGACTTGACCGATCAAGTCGGTGGGGTAGGAGTTGGCCGATCCAACTCCGACGATGAGACCACCGCCGGGGGCAGGGGGGTCGACCCGGTCGAACGGTCACCTTTATGCCAACCGACGGCGAGGGGTACTGTACTCCCCCAGCAGAAGGATCCCGACAATCCACCGACGGATTGGGAAAAAGAGATCGACCTGTCATACATCGACGATGACAAGCTCCGTGGCCACGTACTCGAGATGCTCCGTAAGCACTCGAGTCTGTGGAGCGGTGCGCTTGGAACGATCCAAGCCACGGAGCACCGCATTCCCCTCGAACCGGGAACGAAACCGATTCGTTCTATGCCCTATCGGAAGGGCCCGGCCATGCGCGAAATGGTCGCGAAGGAGGTCAACAAGATGTTGAACGCAGGGGTTATCGAACCCGCGAGCACCGAGTGGGCGTCCCCCGTGGTGCTCGTACCGAAGAAAGACGGGTCTCTTCGGTTCTGCGTGGACTACCGGCGTCTCAACGCGAAGACTGCAGCGGATTCGTATCCGCTGCCACGGATGGACGACTGCATCGACTCGTTAGGAGATGCAGCCGTCTTCACCACGTTGGACTGCAATTCCGGTTATTGGCAGATCCCGGTCGCTCCGGAAGATCGGGATAAGACCACGTTTACGACGCACATGGGCACGTTTCGCCACTTGCGCATGCCGTTTGGACTCAAAGGGGCACCGGCCACCTTCCAACGTGCGCTCGACATAATACTCTCCGGAGTCCGCTGGCAAATATGCCTCGTCTATCTCGACGACGTGATCGTGTTCTCCCGTACGCCCGTAGAACACGCGAGGCATCTCGATACCGTCTTGAGCTTACTGCGGAGTTCCGGTATCTCCCTTAAGCTCAAGAAGTGCAGCTTCTTCCGACCGAAGGTGCACTACCTGGGGCACGTCATCTCCCCAGGAAAGTTGAGCGTGGCCGATACGGCGGCCGACGCTTTCAAGACGTTCACGTTCCCGAGGACGTTGACGCAAGTGCGCTCGTTCCTCGGGGCGTGTAACGTATACCGCCGATTCGTTAAGGGGTTCTCTAAGATTGCGCGTCCTCTGACCGACATGACGCGCAAGGATTCGGATCCCGATTTCTATAACCCTACGGAGCTGCAACTTCAGGCGTTCGAGAACCTTAAGAAATGCATGATCGCTCCGCCGATCCTCGCGTTGCCCCGGCACGGTCGTCCGTACATGATAGACACCGACGCGAGTGCCTACCAACTCGGCTGCACCTTACTTCAGGAGCACGAAGAGCCGAACGACTGGCGCCCCGTGGGGTATTGGTCGTACTCACTGTCCGATAGTGAGCGCAACTACAGCGCTACCGAACGCGAGTGCTTCGCCGTAGTGTGGGCCGTCCGCACACTACGGCCGTACGTAGAAGGCACGAAGTTCACCGTACGGACGGACCATGACGCCCTCCGATGGCTCATGTCCCTCACCGAGAGTTCCGGAAGACTCACCCGGTGGCGGCTACGTCTGGCTGAATACGATTTCACCATTCAGTACCGCCCCGGACGCGTGCATCAGGTGCCCGATGCCCTGTCACGACTCGTGTCGCCGAAGGTCGCCGATGATCTTCGCTCCACCGTCGAGGTGGATGACGACATCCCCACTTTCGACGGGGGCACGACAGTTCGAGACGTATCGAACGAGCTCGCGGACCACGCTTGTACCGCGAGCTGTGATCATCAGGCCGTCCATGTCTTCGTGACGACACGGAACCAAGCTGAAGCCCGGACAAGGTCGCGCGTACGGGCGCGCGACGAACCGCGAGGAGACGACGAGGCCCCCGCTCTCCAAGGACCCAATTCGTTTTGGGAGGAGAACGACGAGTTCGACGCCGCCGACATCCAGCGCGCCGAAGACCCCGATGCTGGCGCGCTCGACTCCCCGGTCGCCCCACCGCAGGACGACCTTCCGGTCCCTCTTACGATAGAGGAGATAGCCGAGGAGCAACGCGTGGATGACTTCTGCCAAACCGTTTTGGCACGACAGTCAGAGTCCCGGGACTCCGCGTTCTTCGAGGACCACCAAGGGGTGCTCAAGCGGAGACACCCCTTCGACCCTGATATCGTACAGGTGGTGGTACCTCGGACGCTCCGCGCCAGGCTCCTTCGCCTGTGCCACAACCCGGCCATCGCGGGGCACCCGGGCCAGAACCGTATGTACTACGCACTTCGACGCGAGTACTACTGGCCCCACCTGGCTGCAGACGTCGCAGCCACGGTGCGAGGGTGTCGAACCTGCGCCATGAACCGGGTGAAGCTGAGGAAACATCTCAACCGATTGAGATTGTTTCCAGCTACGAGGCCGCTCGAGAGCCTGGCCATCGACATCTTGGGGCCGCTCCCCAAGACGAAGGCAGGAAAACGGTTCCTGCTCGTGATTACGGACCGCTTTAGCAAGCTGACGCAAGTCGTGGCGCTCCGCACGATAACCGCATACACCGTCGCAGTTGCGTTCTGCGAGTCGTGGGTGTTTAAATACGGCGTCCCGCGCACGTTGCTGTCGGATAACGGACCGCAGTTCAACGCCAAGTTCTTCCACAGCACGTGCCGTGTTCTGGGGATAACGAATATGTACACATCGGCATACCATCCCCAGACGAACGGGCAAGTTGAGCGATACAACCGAACGATCGCCGCAATGCTACGCAACTACGTAGGCGAGCATCAAGATGACTGGGACGTGTACGTGGGGCCGCTTACGTACGCGTATAACTCCCACGTACACCGCACTACCGGCACGACGCCGTTCGAGCTCGTGCTCAGCAGACCACCGCCGGAGTTCTCGCTTCGACGACCCGACGGTGACGCCCCCCCTGCCGACAGAGGGGACCAACGCACCGAGTTCCTCAAGACCTTGGATTCGACAATCCAGAAGGCCTACGGGAGCCTGCGTCGGACGCAGGCTCGCTACAAGCGCGACTTCGATAAGCGCGTACGACGGATCAACTCGCGACTCCGCCCGGGAAACTACGTGTACCTCAACCCCACCGATGGGGCGAAGACGTCGAACAAGCTCGCGTCACCTGCCGTTGGACCATACCGCGTACTGGCCAACGACAAACGAACCATCACGATCGACCGTGATGGGGTGACGGAGCGCGTCTCGGCGGACCGCTGCGTGTACGCGCCCCCTCCGACGGACGCGCCACGAGCAAGCGCAACAACCCCAGGTGACCTTGCCGACAAGGTCACCGAGGGCACGCAGTACGCGGTCGAGCGTCTGCTCAAGCATCGCGTGGTAGAGGACGGAACTACAGAATTCCTCATCAAGTGGGCTGACTACGACGAGCCCACTTGGACTGCACGAACACATGTTCCCGAGGAGCTAGTGTCGCGATACGCGAAACGACTGAGAACGCGTACAGGCAGGGAACTCACCTCCGAAGTGAACGCGGTCGTTCACTCTTGAGGAGGGGGCCCCCAACCGCTTCGTCACCGCGTAATTAACACGTCGCGGTTAGGAACAGATGACGCGTACGAATGGGCACACGTACCCAACCGGGGCGGCCAACGAAAGCGCGAGAAGCCAAAACGTATTGACCGTCAAGCTCATCGAACACGACCGACGTCGTCAACAAAGCGCGAAAAGCGAAGACAGTACGGACTGTGCAACGAAAATGGCAAGCCCTGGAACATCAAGTACAGGAGGGGAGCATACGATCTCCCAAGATACGCGAGAGCGTCACGATAACACTCGCCGATCGAGTGCTCGAATCGGAAAACAAGAGCGACGCAAATACGTATGGACAGTCCAAGCTCACTGCGCGACACACAAATACCAAGCGGCTCGAACCGCTGGTAACGAAGCGTGTCGCGCAGTTGCCAACGAGAAGCAGGAGGGTGACGTAGCCCACCTAGCAAAGGAGTAACGTGAACGGTCGCGACGAGTACCACGCGTAGGGAGACTCACGATCCCGCGACCACGCACGACCGACAGGGTACCGAAGGAAAGAGGCGGGCATAGATAAGCGAAAGCCGGCGCGCGCCGCCCTACCCCTCCAGTCAATCCGTTACCACGTACCCAAAATAATTTGGGGGAACGTACCAAAAATATGTGGAAAATACAGTCCGAGTGACACTGTATGCCAAGCCATCGCCGCCGAGGGCCAGGCAGCAAACCGCCGCCGCCTCCGGAAATAATCAAAAAAAAGAGAGGTGTACAGTAGGGCAATGTGCACGTGCGCACGTGCGCATGCGACCGACAGGACAAGTGGAGTTGGGGGCGACACGCAATGGGACAGCGGAGAGCAGCGTGCGCAGCGCGTTACCCTTCGACGGGGCAAGAACCACTCTGCAAAGAGAGGGGATAGGAGCGGATTAACCAACCTGCCTGCCACTGTGCCGACACGCCGACGCGGACGCGCGCGAGCCGCACGAAGCGAACTACGAAGAAGCTCCCTCGACAAGCAACGCCCCCTCGTCCACGCCAAGGATGCGAAAGCGAGGCCATCGCTGGCGCAGCGCGCCGCAGCGCGACGCGTCCACCCGTAAGTGTACAGCCTCCCTCCGGCAGCCACGACGGTCGACTCCGCGGCAAGCAACAGGTTTACGTATCACCATAAGCGACAATAACGTGCCTCCCCCAGGGGAGGAGGGCGAGGCCGCGCAAGACGCGCGGAGGGATTCGACTACATGGGCGGCGAAACGAGGCCTCACCAAGATCGAAGCACCGCAGAGGCGCTCGAGACGGGTCGCACGCGATTAACCGTGAAGCAGGTACCCGAGGCACCAGTCTCCCCACGCACAACCTCGCCAATATCTCCCGAGTATGCCGCACGGGCGAATTATAAGGACGATCCCGCGACTCCCCGCGACCCCTCTCGCCCCTTCGGACGCGCCAAAAGGAGGCCAGCGCGGCTATCGTCGCCAGGTCACGAACCCTCGCTCCATCCGCGGCCCCGAGGCCCCGACTGACACGCGTACCGTCTTGGGTCATACGGACGGTGAGAGTCGCTCGCGAGAGGCGGTCGGTACCAAGACTGAAGCGATGAGGGAGGGGCTTGAGGCTGTCACACACGGTCATATGCAGACCGGTCACTTGAGGCCCTCGCCGCCCTCCACACCAATGCGCCTCCTAGGTAGGAGATGGACAAAGCCCGCGTAAAAGGGGGAGGGTAAGTCGTCCTCGAAGGACGACCGAACGCGACCGGCAAGACCGCTGCGCCCCCTCGTACGCGTGATGCGGCCTACGACGAAGATTTCGCGACTCGCCGAACCACCGCACACGCGTCAAGAAGAACGCGAACCCCTCCCCGCGAACTGCAGGAACGAACCATGACGACACTAGGGCGGACGCGATCGTGATACCGGCGAACCCGGGGACGGGACCTCTCGCAACGCGAGCAAATCCCCTTTACGCTACTCTCTGACGTTTTTTTCCGCGAACGCGTACGCAGAGACCAAGACCATCTCGCGCCGCACCGGTGCTTGGCGCTGACCAAGGGGAAAACGTCGCCGCTCAAGGCGGGACAATGGACAACGCACGCCGGAGCCCCGCCAGAAAAAGGCGCCCGGCTTCGTTGCGCGTGATGACTTACGTGTGAAGGAGCCGGGGCACAGTCGAATAATGCGGCTTGTATCCGGTGTACAGAAGAGCACGCACTGGGCGACGCTGAGGCTGCGTCATCAACGACTGCAAGAGCATACGGCGAATCGGAATTGCAGAGTGAGCAGTCTGTCGAAATTGTTAATTGAGGAGTGCCGAAAGGAGACCATTGCAAGGCAGTGCAGTCGCTCTGGAGCATGAGCACGTCGCCGAACGTCGTGTGCGCGGCATTGGTCGCGATGCGGGCGCGGACATGCCGCTCACGCCTCCAAACAGCGACCTGGTCGACGGCGGAAAAGTCTCGAAAAGTCTGGAAAAGTAACGGCGGGAGTCTCAATTGGCGTATGATTTCACCCCTCCATTGTCAAGAGACGCGCGCGGCTCTCGCTGTCCGCGTCTACTTATAAGGATGATCCCCTCGGGAGGAGCGCGGCCCCCCCTGTGTTTTACGGGTCGTCGCTGGCGCTCGTTCACTACCGCCTCGCTATAGCGAGAGCCACTTCCGCTCTCGAGCGAGGACTTGGCGACGGACGCGATGGACGTCGTATCTCATGTGACGCCCCACGTGCCCCACCGAGAGCGGTACGCCCGCCCGGCTTGCGAAGGGACCCACGGCGCTGGCTCCGGAGCCGAGGACGACATCCTGGGCGCCAGCAAACCGCGCTGCAACGGAGACTTACCATCAACATCGCGGTCCCTCATGAGTGTGGAAGGCCCCCCCCCCGACGCCGTGCGGAGGAAAAAGGGAAGGAACTAAAGAACAGGAGGGTACGGTTGTCTCGCTGGGGAAGGAGGGGGCTGTGAGCAAGGGAGGAAGCCTGGACGGACGTTCGGATCGTCGATGGCGACGTGGCGTCGCAAAGCTGGCGCGGCGCGGGGTGTCGAGTGGGAAAGGAAACGGGGATGGGTCTGACAGAGGGTGCAGGTATTTGGTCGAAGAAGGAAAAAGGAATGAGGAAGGAGAAACTGCCCCGAGAACTGGTATTGGAGTTATGCCGGTGAGAGTCGTTGCTATGAAAACCCGTAACGGTGATGTGCTGCTGAAGACTGGACATATGGAGAAAGGAGAGTCTTCGGATGAAGACGTTTTGGTTCTACTGGTGGAATTCCGTCCGTGGAGAGAGCTTGGCTCATGTACAAGTCAGGTAACAGATCTTTCCTGGCCAAACGACCAGCCGACAACCCATCGCGCTGTCCTCCCGCCTTGCGAATGCTCAATGTATTTTACGTATGAGGCTCGGATTCGAGGGGAGCGAAGGGGCGGCGCTAGACGCTGCTCAAGGCGGTTGGGGAACGTCCTCCCGGTCATGTCTCGCCGAGGCGGGAGCCATTGACCCCGGCGGACAGTAACCAGGGTATCGACGAATGGCGGTATCGAGGTCTGCCAAAGTCGGCATGGCTGCCCCGGACGGCGCACCAGCGGCACTCGGGTTGGCCCCGGCGCCGTCTGAGCCGTATGGGTCGCGAATAATACCCCCCGAGGGGGCATAAGGATCGCACAGTACCGGCGCGCTCGCGTTGGTCCCGCGCACCCCCGCCGGAGGGGCACCTCGCAGCTGGTCGCGCTCTTGGCGGTACCGATCGCGATCGGCCGCCGCGCGCTCGTAGGCGCTGGCCTGTACCCGGGCCTCCTCCCGCAAGGAGTGAGCCTCGCGCTGTGACTGCTGCCACGCCAAGGAGAGCGCGTCACGTTCCCCGGTGATACGACGCGTCTCCGCGCTCCGGGCAAGGAACCACTCCACCAGTGTGGAGAGGAGAGCCCCCACGGTCCACGACCGCTCCCCGGACGCACTCAGCACCCCGGCGAGCGCGGGGATACCCTCGATGTCCCTCTTCGAGAGGCCGAGGTCTCGAACCGCCACCCCCAGGGAACCGGGAACCTCCGGAGGAGGAAGGGGCGGCATCGGAGCCGCCGTTTGGGTCCCCGTCGCGACGTGCGACCCGGCACGAGTGCCAAGAGGAACGGAAGGCGAGAAGCAAGGAGGTTGAAGACTCGAGAGGACCGGGGCTGCAGTTACAGCGTCCAAATCGCGGTATCGCTTGCGCCGAGTTCGCCGCGATTCAGACCCCACTCCGCCGCGTTTGCCCGGCAGCTCGACCGAAGTCGAGCCGGCCGTCGGGCGCGCGACGAAGGAGTCGGATGTCAAGTCGTAAGAGAGATATGCGCTCTGGCCTCCGGTCGTGTAGTCGGTCCAGTACCGGTGGTTGCGCTCGCTCACCTCCGCTGCTCTCGTCATGAGGACGACCACGGCGCGAAATGACCAGCGTACGTGAACGGACACGCGCTCGAGAGGGTGTATAGGGGCGTCCGGAAGGCCCGGCGTCACTCGCTCAAGAAACGCGATCGTGTCGGGCGACTGGAGAAACACGCGTCCGTGCGCACCAACCTCGGCCATAAAGGCACTGCACAGAGACAAGGCCCACTCCCTCTCGAAATTATAGACCAACCGGGAGTGGGAAGGGTGCTGCGGGTCGAGACCCGCAAAACCAAAGTGCTTGAGAGCCGGCGGGAGGAGGGGATGGACCCCTAGCGACGGAAAAGACGCCCGGACCGAGAAGGGCAACGCGGGGAAATCCTCGATGGATAAGCCGCGTTCGAAAGCCGCCGAGGAGTAGACGCGCCCGTCCTCCTCGGCGGAGTGACGATAGACGGACCAGTCGTACTGCGCGATCCCGATGGCATACAAGCGCATTAATGAGCAGGCTGATTTTTGCAGCGCGACCCGAGGCTTCGTGTAGCCGTAGGGGCGCGGAGTCACGTACAGACCGGGGATCTCGGGAAGGAGGAAACGATGAGCGTCGACTGCGCTCCGACTATACAGGAAAAACGCCATCTTGTCGATGTAGAGCACCTCGTCAACACTGTCGGCGAATGTGCGATCCCCGGGGATCTCCTCGGGGATCTGATAGACAATGCCGTTACCGCCCGACACCAGCCGCCCAAGGGCGGCCGAGGCCGCCTCCGAAAGGCCTACGTCGTGTATCTGCCGGATACGCCGCAAATCAGGACGAAGCTGAGGGCGTGTGAGTAATTCGCCAAGGGTGATTCCGGTACGACTGTGACGAAGCCAGCCGTACTGTAGCTGCTCGAGAGGGAGAGGAGCAGAGCGCTCTAGAGGTGAGCCGAACCATCTGGTGGTTGACGACACGAGGCCCGCCTCGCCGACCGTAAAGGAGCCGCGGTCGCCAACGGGTGCGACACGCGAACCCGGGGATTCCGGGAACGAGATGCCGGGTCCCTGCGATAAAGGCCCCGCACTGCGAGGACGGAGGGCCTCCGAGAGGCCAGCGGGAGGAGTGACCGGCGCCGCGACGCCGGGGTCCGACTCTGGCCTACGCGGCTCGTCGGCCTCCGACGCAGGCAACGGCGCGACTCCTGCCGGCGCGAACACCAAGGCCGTACGAGCACGCCGCGACTTCTGGAACGCGATGACAGGCGCTCTCGTAGGAGCCACGGGACCCACGGAGGGGGGAGTAGAGACACCCGCGGCATCGGCCGCCGCGATGGACGGACCGGTAGCGTCCCCCGACGAGGCGGGGAGCGGGGGTGTCATAACGCGAGGAGCCGCCGGCGCGCGTGACGAGCAAGCGGGCGTGCGCGAGTGGAAGCAGAGGAGTCACGAAGTGGAAAGGAGGGATTATCGGGGAGACAGCACGCGACACGCCTCGCCAAGGGGGATTGCTGCAACGAAAGCTATCACGACACGCGACCGCGGACGGTCACCCTTAAGGGGGGGGCCGTGTGGTATAAACCCCCCCCCTGGGGGCTTTATTTTAGATTAGATCAACTCAGAATCGGATCGGTTACTGTAGGGCTCGATGCTCTACAGTACCACCACGTGTACCCCCGAGTACAGGGGGCGCACGTGTACACGTGTACGCGCGGGACCGAAGAGCGCACACACCCGTGTACTGTCAGCCCCGATGGCTGACAGTATTACAGTGCCGACCGACCGCTACAGTACATCGGTACTGTACTATTATGATAGGTTGTTTTGTATATTAAATATGAAGCGGACCGGCGGCGGTGGAGGAGGACAAGCAGGGACTTGTCACCCACCGACCGTCAAGGTCCGACTTCCCGCTTATTCTAAGGTAGCGCTCGCTAGCTACCTTAGAGCGGCACCGAGCGCGGGTTGAGGACGCGCGCGGTACGCCCACGAGCCGGCTCCGCCTCCGCCCGTCGGTACTGGAACGTCACCCAGTACCGCGCCGGGGCGTCGAGGCGTCGAACCGCTCGCGCGTACCGGCGTCCTCCCCGTTCCCGCTCTACCACGCTACCCGGGCCCGCTGCCCGGTGCCGTTAGCTGGTGTCCCGCTTCACCCCCGTCTTCCCGTTCGGACGGGGTCTACGTCGAGCTGTGCATACACCCCTCTCCGGTGGGGGTGTTTATGCTACAGTATGCGAGTCTTGCGTGAGCACGCGCCGTTGCACTGTGCTCTCGTCATGGTGCGCCGTTGGATGCAAGTTCATGACAGTACTCGTGTGATTTACATGTATTCTCATGTGAGTTGTGTAGAAAGTCTGGATGCACATTGTTATAACTTGCCATAATTATCTGACAGTGCTTGGCGAAATTAGTAAGGTGAGAAACAAGGATACGTATGGCGATTGTGATATGAAAGACGTTTGCGTTGTTGGAAATAGACAAGGGCCAAGTTGTTCGTTGCACAACAATGAAGTCTGGCATGACTGGATGCAGATTAGTAAGGTGTGAAACAGTTGCATGCCTAGGGCCATGGTTTACAGTCATTTGGAAAGTGTAGAAATAGTTGTGAGCTAATAGTTACGAATCGATTCGTAAGGTGGAAATCGAACAGTATGGTCGGGCCACAAGAGGACCGCGCTTGGTCGCGCATAGTAGAGTATGGTTTACTGGGAGTCGGAGTAGATCGATAGTGTAGCACTCGAAGTGTATAAGTATCGCAGGAAAACGGCTTCAAAGTAAACCTCGGCACCAACTCCTTCACTCACACACATCAACCTGCCTTCCTTCTTTCCCTTGCGCCTCCGAACCTACCATTACATGTGGCTGTGGAAAAGCATCATCTCGCTGCTCCACGCACTTGTCACAGATCATGCGAAGTGGTTACATCGTTCGGTATTTTACACACCACAAAAGCATATTTACTTCGTGTTTTCGTCCCCGTATAGCTGTCTCAGTGCGCAAGTAGCGACAGTATGAGTCTCCGAACGGCAAAGAGAGCACGTATACTTCCTCTTTGATGCTGTTGGTCCTCGCTCGTACCAGCTCTTTTTTCGCTTCCCCGCGTTCTTGACTGGCCTTCCGCGAGGGGAAGGGATAGCTTTTGGGATCCGTAGGTTCTGACCTAATGCTACTAAACGTTTAGACTCCTTGATGACTTTGTCTACAGCGTATTGCACCGGTATTGAGTAGCAAAAGTCGTAGTACTGCTCTTTCCATGCTCGCGTTAAATGTCGCAGCGCAATGTGCTTGAACAAATTGTGGGATCCGTACTTCTCACATATCACAGCCGTCCCATGATAGCATGGAAAACCAGAACCATCTCGAATGCGTGCAGCATGAAGGGGGCGTATTTGGCTCTGAACTTATAATTACACGCCTTACGCGCGTTCCGTCAACGACGCTTCGGACCGTCGCCTCCATTTGTCGCGTTCCTTCTACGAACCTGACGGACTGCATATAAACTCTGGATCTCTGAATGAGAATCGCGAGGTGGTGCTCAATTTGAGGTGGGACCGGACTCTTGAAGTCAAGTACAGATGCTTGCCGCTTCAGGAAGGCAGCTCGCTGTGTGGAAATAACTCTGTCCAGCATCTTTTGCGGCTCTACTCTCCTGATGTGGTTCCGCAGGGCAGCTGCCATCCCACTCTCTGCTCCTTGAGATGTTGTGATCAGATCTTGCAACAAAGAGCAAGATCTGTACAGCTCACTGTCATTAAATTTGTTAAGGTATTCTTTCATCTTCTTCGGGAAGTCGTTTTTGGCTTCATCAACCTCATCCCTGCTTGGGTTTCGAAGCGCTTTGTCATACATGCGCAAACCAACGACCTTTCCCACACCCAGCGCGGTACCGAGATTTTTTCGGACATGCAGTGGGTCCAGAAACAACTTTGCGTGCTGCATGCAGAGCTTGTACGCGGCGTCGATAGATTTCTCCTGGTCGACAATAGTCGTCCTGCCGCGTACATCAAACTCGGGGATATCGGCGGCAGCTTGGAACACTTTCTCCCATGTGTCCATTCCTTCCGCTCCAACGAAATGGGCGAATACCAAAGGGCATAATTGATGATTGGCGTCATATCCGAACACTTCGAATGTTGTTCCGTATGAGCGGCGGCCCAAACCCTCGCAATGCGCGGCATCCGCTGCGCATGTCATCCTTCCCTTTCTGCAGAATGCTTCTGCGACCATCGCGATGAAGAGGAACCCCCCGTAATATTTTCCCTCGTCTACAATGTCCGAGACGTCCACATCCTCCGCCTTGAACTTGGTGTATGATCTTTGCCTTTCTAAATATGAAAGTTTTTTCTGTTGCTTGTGTATGAATCGTGCAGCTTTAATGCGCTGGGCTTTCATTTGCGTACCAGACAGGATAAAAATGTCTACCCTGTGCCCCAATTCCCTCAGCAGACCGCAATAACCTTCTAGGGCAGCCATGTCAACGGCTCGAGCAGCTGAAATGTATCTGTTCAGCTCACGCCTCACAGCTCGCAGGTGGGAGTTTGCTGGCTGTCGACGATAAATTGACTTCGCTCTTAAAATTGACCCAAGGAAGCTGGTGGGCATGTCAGGGTTCAACGAGAACTCATGACGAAGCGCGCGAGCAACTTGATCACAAGTATATGCCGGTCTATTTTGACAGGACTTGTCGTCAATTGAATTCCTATAGCACTCGTTGTTGTGCTCTTGGAACCGATTCAACTTCCACAGGCCTGATTTTGGTTGCCGATTAAAAGTGATAGTTCCGACGCAGCCCTTTCGCCGACCAATCATACGCATCATTTCATAATTTTTCACAACATTCACTCCCTGTGGCAAACTGAAATTTGCAGTATATGCTCGAATGAGCTGCTCGCAGCGCCATCGTCCGGAAAGCTGGATTCCAACCTCAGGGGTATACGGGACGCATCTTCGGGGAACCCAGATCATCTCTGCTACTCTATCGGCAGCTATTTCCGCCTTTGCTCTTCTCTGACTTCTCATTTTTGACGCTCTCTTTTGTTCCGCCCGCCTTTTTTCCGTTCGAATTCAGACATATTCCGGCGGTCAAGCGGCAAACTCCTTTCGGCCTCTGCTGCAAAATCATCAGCTTCTCCTTCACTGCTGCTGTTGTCAAGTGTTACAGCTATGTATGCGCGCACATCGAAGTCATCGTCGCAAATATGTTCTGACGGAGAGGAAGGAGATTGATCATCATTATCTTCTATGGATATGTTTTCTTCGTCAGTTTCCCCTTCTTGACGCATTTCCTCCTCACACGACTGATGCACTTGTTCTTGTTCAGGTGAGAGCGAGGGCTGTCCTTCCCACTCCTCCTCGTGTGATGTCTCTTTTTCTCTCGACGCTGCCTCCATTCTCGCGCGTTCCCTCTCGTTCTCGAGATTCTCTTGGTTTTGTCGTCTCAACTCCTGGGATATTCTTTCTTGCATCATTGCCTCAATACGGCGACGCTCACACTCACGCTCCTCCCATTTTCCTCTTCTTCACGTAGCAATAGTTCGAGCAGTTTTTCTTTCAAGGTTGGCATCAGCGTAAATATTAGCGTTGGGGGAACCAGTTGCGAGTTACCCTCCCCGTTTTCCATTTCCTCAAACCGAATCTCTCGCTCGGCTTGTTCCTTTGCGCGACTGAGTTTTTGCATAGCTTTATTCGCGGAGGCGCGATCTGAAGCACATTTGTGGGGATTGACAAGAACATAAAGCTTCTTGAAACGTTTCTGTATGTTGCGCAAAGTTGGCTCCTCAATTTTTTCCGACGAATCTCCGGGATGAGCGCAACAAAAGACGTCTATGACGGTCGTTTCACCGACTATGACTGTCCCGAAGTGGTACAGGGCCTTCCCAGTGTCTTTGGGAAAAGACCGCATAATTATCGCGCCAAAATGTGAGATGGAAGGGGAGGAAAATGATGAGCGACAGAGGGTGACGGGGCGAAAAGGAGATGCGGTGCGGGGGTAGGTTTCGGACGCGGGTATTTGTGGGGTGACCGTCGAGGGAAGTGGAAGCGGCAAAGGGTCTCTGAGATATTAAGGTATTTGGAGACTTAATTTCTCATCCCGCAATACCCACGTTCTTTTTGCTCGGTTTTGAGGGCACTGTGTTCAAGCGCGAAAAGTTGAGTTGGCGTACTTCTATGGGGTGATTCTGAAAAAACTGTGAGTTTCTAAGGCGGCTTTTCCAAAGTACAAGCATCTTCCGAGACGGAGTAATACTTTACGGGTTTGTACGGTGACATACGCGATGATTGGTTTTTCGGAGGTGACTTATTGATCATATTTCCTGTCGCCCCAAGAAAAGGTCATTGTCGCCCCATATAGAGAAACCAAGGTCCAATTTCACCGGATCAGAAGCATGCCTTCTAGACGTGTCGCCCTATAAAAGCACTTGAAAACATGAAGTCGCATTACGTAGATTTCACTTTGGGCAGCAGTCGCCCCCTCATTTTCACTTTTGCCCAAAAAAATGATGTTAAAATCGAGGTCTGAAAATTTTGCCGCAAAAATTCGTTAACCACTAGGCCACAGGCGATGGTTTGTTGGTGTCCCCTTGGGCGCGCTCACTATTTCAACACTCCCCCTCGACCAAGGGACGCCAAACACACGGCGCGGGTCACTGCACAACACACAGGCAGGTACATTCCTATTGAAAATGTGCGACCACATGCTGTTATCTGGAAAGGTCAAAATCGAGTGACACGTGTACATGACTGCACGGTCCGGGCGCTCTTACCCATATCACGACATGACACGTGTAAAACCCCAGATTTTGGGGTTCCGGGGACGAAAGTGGCCTCTCGGAGGGTCATGCAAATTTGCATAGTTTTGCCAAGTGGAACCTTGGCCCGTAGCACTATAGACTACACAGGAAATACTGCAATTCTATTGGCCCTCAGGTCTAATGCTGCAAATCTATTGGTCGAGCGTTGTCCACGTGTGCGTCATTGGCCTTGTGATGTACTTTAAATGGCCTGTATATGCCATAATTACGTTGTTTTGGGGGTTTCAAGTCGTTTGCCATGGTTGTAATGGGTAATTGCATGGGGCCCCCGGGCGGGACACATGTATGCCGTGTACACATGTACACATCGCCAGGTGGATTCGTGTACGTACACATGTACACGCATCCAGGTGTATGCACATGAGGGTTTACAGTTTTACAGTTTTACAGTGTCAGACTGTTTGCGATCCTGCGCGTGTCCGAGTACAGTACATGTGAATCAAAAGTACAACAAGTACTTCTCGCGAGAGGAATACAGTTGTGCGATTATTCTGTGTATTCGTCACGCTGTATGTGTGGTATAAACCCCCCCCCTGGGGGCTTTATTTTAGATTAGATCAACTCAGAATCGGATCGGTTACTGTAGGGCTCGATGCTCTACAGTACCACCACGTGTACCCCCGAGTACAGGGGGCGCACGTGTACACGTGTACGCGCGGGACCGAAGAGCGCACACACCCGTGTACTGTCAGCCCCGATGGCTGACAGTATTACAGTGCCGACCGACCGCTACAGTACATCGGTACTGTACTATTATGATAGGTTGTTTTGTATATTAAATATGAAGCGGACCGGCGGCGGTGGAGGAGGACAAGCAGGGACTTGTCACCCACCGACCGTCAAGGTCCGACTTCCCGCTTATTCTAAGGTAGCGCTCGCTAACTACCTTAGAACGGCACCGAGCGCGGGTTGAGGACGCGCGCGGTACGCCCACGAGCCGGCTCCGCCTCCGCCCGTCGGTACTGGATCGTCACCCAGTACCGCGCCGGGGCGTCGAGGCGTCGAACCGCTCGCGCGTACCGGCGTCCTCCCCGTTCCCGCTCTACCACGCTACCCGGGCCCGCTGCCCGGTGCCGTTAGCTGGTGTCCCGCTTCACCCCCGTCTTCCCGTTCGGACGGGGTCTACGTCGAGCTGTGCATACACCCCTCTCCGGTGGGGGTGTTTATGCTACAGTACCGGCGTCCTCCCCGTTTCCGTTTTACCACGCCACCCACGTCCGCTGCCCGGTGCCGTTAGCTGGTGTCCCGCTTCACCCCCGTTACCTCGATCGACAAGGATCTGGGTCGAACTGTGCATACACCCCTATCGCCGGGGGTGTTTATGCTACACAACAAACCTCGTTGTTGGATCCTTCCGCCTCACGGGCGCAATTCAAGTTTCGCTTCCTAGCGTGGCTACGCAGCCTGATGGCCACAACCAGCAAAAATCTGCTGACCGGCCAGAGCCGATACAAACGCGATTTTGACAAGGGGGTACGGAACCCTACCCCGGAATATGAGGTGGGTGACCAAGTCCTCGTTAATCGAGAAGCAGCTCTACGTTCAGAGGAGAAAACCGACAAAGATCGGGTCAACAACAACTCGCACCACGCACTGAGGGTCCGTTCCCAGTAGTGGAGGTGGACGACCACACCGTCACAGTCCTTCGAAGGACAGGACTGAAAGACAGGATCTCTCTTGACAGAGTAGTCAAGTCTCCACCAATGCATAGCAATGTGGAGGTTACCACGCCCATGCCGACGGACTCTTGCGACGATGAGGCTAACTCTTCGCCCGAGGAAACACCGACAGTGGGTGACGATGCCGCAAGACAAGCCATTGGCCCACCGCGTGATGACGTCGATCATGAGGATACCACGCTCACCCCAGCGCTCGCAACCGCGCTCGCGCCGGGTCTGATGGATGCTATAAGGAAGGGCGCTTCGGAGCTGTTCATATCGCGACTCGCCTACGCCCCCCCTCAGGAGGCGGAAAAGGGCTCTTCAACGAGGGAAGAGACCACTACCCCTCAGGGGAAGGAGTCGCGTCATACGGAAAGTACTCCGGGGCCCCCCCGTGCCCACAGTGCCCCAAACATTAGCGAGAAGGCTCGTACGGATCATCGCGCAGCCACTCCCGGGGACACGTGGCCAGAAAGCAAGAAGACCAGCGGCCCCCGGGAAATATCTGGAATAGAGTACGCCCCCTGGTGGCGGATTCCCCCCCCCGCGGGAGATTTCGGACACGCAAGAAGTCTCACCGACGAGATCCACAGTGCAACAAGCACTCGCCGAAGCCCTGCCGTCATTCGCTGCGAAGTGTACGTTCAAACCTGACGTCTTTTGTCCGCCGCTCGTTGGTTCGGAACTGCCGCCCTCAGGGAAGCCGTCGTCACCACCGTCAACCCCTCCAGGAGTCCTACCCACCGAGTATGTCGTGGAATTGCTCTCCGGCTACTCCCTGGGAACGGACGGTATCCCCCTATTTCGCCTCCACTGGTACGGGTATTCTACGGACGACGACACCTGGGAGCCCGCCCATCACGTGGATTATAACACGGTCGTTCGTTACTGTCGCCGAAAACGCTTACGAATACCTGCCCGTTCCCTGTGGGACCGGCCCGACAGCGTAGGCATATAACACTGACCGCTACTTTCCGAAGATCTACCGCCCCCTCCCCGGTACGCTCATCCCCGAGCAATGGGGTGCCGACTGCCTCGCAAAGCATTTCCAATGCTGATCAAGTAAGTTACTCGAGAAACGAGGACCCCGAACTCGCAGGTCGAGGATTAGCCGCTCATACACTCGTCAATCGAGAACCTCTTACTCGTCTGTCGAGAGCAGTCAACTAATAAGCTCGGTGACGAGAGGACCTACAGCATGTACAATGCGGGCCAATTAATTTACTTGACAAACGAGGATCCTGAACTCCCATATCGAGGACGGTCACACCATTCACTCTTCAGCCGAGGTTCCCGAACTCGCAAGTCGAGGATTGTCCGTTCACACACTCGTCAACAGAGAATCTCTTACTCGTATGTCGAGAGCGGTCAACTAATAAGCTCGATGACGAGAGGACCGTCAGCATGCACAATGCAGGTCAAATAATTTACTCGACAAACGAGGGTCTCGAACTCGCATATCGAGGACGGTCAATCAACCGAGGTTCCCAAACTCGTTTGAACGGGGATGTTACTTATTACCTCGACAAACGCGAGAGGGTTACAGCTCGCATAATCGAAGCTGGTCAACTGACGAACTCGTTGTCCGCAGATCCCAAACTCGTTTGAACGAGGATGTTACTTATTACCTCGACAAACGTGAGAGGGTTACAGCTCGCATAATCGAACCTGGGCAACTAACGAACTCGTTATCCGCGGATCCCAAACTCGTCTGAACGAGGATGTTACTTATTACCTCGACAAACGCGAGAAGGGGGTACAGCTCGCATAATCAAAGCTGGTCAGTGAATGAACTCGTTCACCACGGATCGTAGACTCGTTGACCGACGATTTTACTATTTTACTCGACAACAAGAGAAGTGTACAGCTTGCAAACCGGAAGGTGACCACTTAATGAACTCGACCACCGCGGATCTCGAACTTGCTTGCCCGAGGATTTCTACTTATTGACTCGACAAACGCGAGAGCGTACAGCTCGTCTATCCGATGCTGGGCAATTAGGAACTTGGTAATCAAGGATTATAAACTCGCTTGACTGAGGAGGTTACGTATTACCACGACAAACGCGAGAAGTGTACAGCTCGCATAATCGAAGCTGGTCAACTAACGAACTCGTTATCCGCGGATCCCAAACTCGTTTGAACGAGGATGTTACTTATTACCTCGACAAACGCGAGAAGGGTACAGCTCTAATAACCAAAGCTGGTCAATGAATAAACTCGTTCACCACGGATCTCAAACTCCTTTGACCGAGGATTATACTATTTTACTCGACAAGGCGAGCGTGTACAGCTCGCCTATCCGAGGTTGGGCAATTAGGAACTCGCTTATCAAGGATCATAAGCTGGCTTGACCGAGGATGTTACTTATTACCTCGACAAACGCGACAAGGTTACAGCTCGCATAATCGAAGCAGGTCAATGAATGAACTGGTTCACCACTGACCTCAAACTCGTTTGACCGGGGTTTTTTACTATTTTACGCCACAAGGCGATCGTGTACAGCTCGCATACCCAACGCTGGTCAACTAAGAAACTCGAGACCCGAGGACTCTCACTCGCAGGCCCGAGGTGTATCGAGGCGCGACCCACCCAGCCCGCGCGACTGGCCGCGACCGCCGAACAATCGGTTGGTCGACGCCCCACCTCGGCCTACTTCTGTTCCTCGTAGCCTTCGAGTTCGTCCTCCGGTCCCACCTCGCGGGGTCCACCAGGAGTCACCCCTCCCTCCCCTTTCCCTCCTGCGGGAGTCGACTTCCCCGCTACGACGCCTCGGTCGGGCTTCTCTCCCGTCTCCGGGCGGAGGGGCACCTCCGTCGGAAGAGGTTCGGACGGGGGCACACTCGCGCGACCCGCCACCTCAGTTACCTCCACGGAGTCCGCCTCCGCAACCAGGCGTCTCACTTTCGCCGCCATCAGAGGATTGCGAAGTAACGCGAGCAACTTGGCGTCAGACAACTCAAGCGGATCGCACCCGGTCCCCTCCGCTTGCGCTACTGGCGGCACGACAGCTGCACCTTCGGCCATCACGACATCGGTCGTTGTACTGCGCTCGCCGTGTCTCGCCCTCACGCGGGCGGGTTCAGGCGCGCAGTGGCCGGGATCGCCCTCGGCTACTTCCTCACGCAGTCGTCCGCGTGCCTTTTCTCCACCAACCCCGAAGGTGGTCTCCGGTCGGCCCAACAGCAGGTCGGACTGGGTGACGTTCGACGTTCCGGCTTCAATGCGCACCCAGTTCCCCGTGAGCGGCGTAACGGCATCAAACCGCCGCCCGGGGGAGTGATTCCTCATTCGGGGATTGTCGAAGTGACGCCCTTGACTATACGGAACCCGAGCCCAGTCAACGCTGTCATGGAGATCAAGCAGCGCATGAAGTCGACCCTGCAGAAAGACAGTCCCCAACACCCTCGTCAAATCGAGACACCGCAGACACTCCACAACGGCTGTCGGAAGCACATATAAGCGACCATCATACGTGGACCAGATGAAGCGTTTCGAAATGATAGCAAGCCATTCACTCAGAAACACCATGCACTTGGGTGATTGAGGATCTTCCATCATGGCTACACTGTAGTACACTAGGTATGGTGGAAGCTCTACAATGAAGTCCGCCGGGACTTCATACTGGTCAAACCACGTCGGTAGATCTGGATACCGACTGCGCAACGTCACTCGCTCGAACGAGGTTACCTCTACCCACACGTAGGTGATGAAAACCCCCATGCAGTTCCGCATACGACACTCAAACTTGAGTTTCCCATGCATGGCGGGGTTCTTCCGCCTCTCCAATTCGACGGCATACCCTGCCGGCAACAACGGTGCGTCCCACGCCATCATCCACACGGATGGTTCCTCCTCCCTTTCGTGGAGTCATCCCACAATATGCCGCAAATTGGCAACAGAACCACGGTCGGCCTCCTCACGGTATGCCCACGTGTCTAAGTCCCACCCCCGGGGTGTAGCATAATTGCGAATCAGAACTAGATTTAGATTAGATCAACTACTGTTGAGCCCGAGCTCTACAGCACGGCAGCGCACGCGCACGTGTGTACCACACGTGTAGGGATGCGCGTGCACACGCGTAACCACGTGTACTGTTAGCGAGTACATGCACGTGTACTGTCAGCCTGGATGGCTGACCGCGCTACAGTAGCTGACAATAGTAGCTCAGCACTGTAGCGCACTCCGGTACAGTAAGGATTGTACAGTATTCCCGTATGGAAGACGCGACTACTTTTATATTAAATATACAGGGAGCCGACGGCGGAGGGGAGGCAAGCACGGGCTTGGCCAGAACCTCACCGTTGGCTAACCTGGACGCTTACTCTAACACGCGTACTTCCTTTCTGTTCGCGTTTTAGGGAGGAAGGACACGGTTAGCGGGCGCGAGCATGTGTGTGGGAGCTAGGATCCGCCTCCGCCCGTCGTTACTGGAACGTCACCCAGTACCGCGCCGGGGCGTCGAGGCGTCGATCCGCTCTACCGCGTACATTAACGCGTTGGCGACCCGACCCGCTCTACCACCGCTACCGGCCCCGTGTTCCTCCTAACGCGCACGCTTTCCTTTTTGTGTGTCCTTTTCTTTCCGCGGACCAGATGCGCGCGTTCGCCCATGTGACAGCGCTGTTAAATTATACGTGCCGACGCGTTCGTCAGATGGAACGTACCCCGACTGCGAAGTCGGCACTTCAGCATAGGAGTGAAAGCCGTAATGCGACTTCGCTGCACCATTCGAATCGTTGTACGCCAGCAGAACTTCAAGCCTGTCCCCAATGATCTTCTTCGCGGCGCGGTCTCCTTGCTCATCGGAGAGTCAATTGTCAGGTAATTATGGTACTGCATAGCGGTGTCACCGCCGTTAATCAAGTTACTCTCCAAAACGCGCTGTGCCATGAATCAAGTAAAATTAACATACTTGTTCACGTCTCTACTCCGCGGGCCTCCATTTTTCAATTGTCCTGCGCGCATAGGTCTAGGAATACCAGGCAGTTTCATGGCCGAAAGAAGGATGAATTATGCAAAAGTAGAGGTGGTACAACGAGACGGTGACGTCGGCCGATCTATCGCTTGCAATGATTGGCGACATTTGCGTGTACAATATAGACCATGTTGCAGTCGTAAGTCAAGCGAAAAAGATGAAACCCCTCGAAAGGAAAGTCTTCGTTTTGGCACATAGAACGCGAGAGTTGGGCAAATGGGTTGTATTATTGTGGCCGCAAAACTAACAACTCAGCCTCCATTCCAATTTCTTCTTGCTACCAATCTCTTTCCATCTAACCCTTCAAGCCACCGAGACATTGTTCCCCGCCTGCACGACATCGTCACCATGAAGCGGTACATATGTATACAAGAATACAACTGCCGATTCACACTGGGCAAGCCAGTAGCCTATTCAACGATGCTCAATCACCGCCGTGCCACGAATGCAATTCACGTAGAGAGAGGAGGTGTGACTCTTCCTGTAGGGACACAATACAGCCATGAGCTTGGAGATCAATTTTGCAGACGTGCAATGATTGCGTCAATTGAACCGAAAGATGAAGAAAGCGACCTGTCATTTAGAAGCGCAAAACATGTTGAAGACACTGGAGGAATTCAATCTGAATGGGATGTTTTAAACTAGGATGACGGTGATCTGTTCGAGCAACACGAAATATACGTTCACAGAAATATGAATACTGATGGATTGGAAATGGGGGTTTCGTCGAGGAGTGAAAAAAGTCCAGGTCAAGCGGACGGCGATCGCCAGCTGTTGGGGCACGCATTTGACGGAAGGGGTTTGGCATCATCAGCATCGAGGGAGGCCTTGGTCGAGAATCCGGCTGGACCATGGTGTGGCTGGTGGGACTGGG
>NW_005179131.1:378780-430499 GCF_000350225.1 Chondrus crispus | reverse complement strand
CAGTCCCACCAGCCACACGAAATCGCGCCGCACTTGGATCTCATCAAGCAGCACGACACCTGCATGCAGGTGAAGAACCGCATGGCGAAAGTGGAGATCTGAAGGCGCGAAAGTTGCATGCAGAAGTCCGAGAGGACGATGAAGGCGCCCACAGCTCGCCCCTTGTGATGTTTGAGGGGGAGGTTTCGGATGAAGAGAGCTTTCCCCGTGAGGGGATACCATCATTCCGATCAATTCAGCGAGAACGATTCTTTTCCTGGGCGGAGAAGAACAAGGCTTGGGTGAAGCTTGCTCTGTACTTTACTCCACAGCGGGTGCTAATGCGCCAAGTGCTCCGAAATTTGTCTGCACCGTACAAGACATGGAAAAATGTGCACACCAACATCATCAAGTACGCAAGTCTTGGAACGCAGCGGATTATGCGCGGCAAAAATCACATGCTGCTATGGATTCCTAGATTACACGGCACGAACTCCGACATGACACAACAGAAAATGTATCTGAGTAGTGTTGTTTGCGATGAATGTGTCAAGAATGGGACAGACCCGGAGTTAGATTTCATGGAGTACATTCCTCTGCTGCCCCACTTTGCGCATGGGTGGGATCCGCACCAAGCGCACAGCTCCTTTTCAAGTATAGGCACGAGAAATGCGTCCTGAACAGTCAAGAGTATATGAAGCAATCAGGTGGGACGGAAGCTTGGTCATGGTACTAATTCGACGGAAGCATTTACAAGGACATAGTTGATGCCAAAGGTGGTTAGAAGTCCTGCGCCTTTGAAATTTTCATAGCTCCCTCAAGCGACGGTTTTACGGTTTTCGAAAATCAGAGCAATGAAGCCTGGCCCATAGCTGCCCTCAACCTCAACCTCCCACCGACCTGCCGCTCTCTCATGAAAAACGTTATCCCTTTATCGTTCGTGAGAGGCACCAAGCAGCCGAAGCGAATCGATACTTTCTTCGCTCCGCCGACAGATCAGATCGCTAATATCAACGCGAACGGTGGCACCACGTTGATGTTTCATGACGGCGTCGAACGAAACGTTCGGAGGCATGTACTGTGGATGACCTTTGATCAACAAGGCTTAGAAAAAACAGCAGGAACCGTGGGACCAAGCGGAAAGCGTGGCTGTCATTTTTGCGACTTTGATGCATTATATTTGCGTAGCTCGAAGCGCTATTATTACCCGTCCGCCATTCGGCTGCGCGAAGAGAGGGGAAGATTTAGGATCAAGCGTTTCTATTGCCCTTGGAGTCTGCCTCTCAGGTTTCCGCAGGACTCGCGCCGCGTTCAAGACATGCTCTCCGACAAGACCGTGAAGCAAGAACAACGAAACGAGCTCTCTACTGCAACAGGTGTAACTAGTAAAACGCAACTATTTGATCTTCCGACAATGATTTCGTTTCATTCCATTCCGATCGACACCATGCACCTTGGCATGAACGTGGCGAGGCCCATGATGAGTATCTTCAAAGGTGACAATGATCACCTCAAGAGGATCACCAAATTCAGGGAGGAGAGCTACGTCATTTCAAGGGAAGGCTGAGAGATGATCGATGCCGAAATGGGACGGATAGGGGGTGGAACATTCCAAGCGGGGTTCGGCCCAGCCCCACCAGTGACTTCTCTCTATAGCTCTTGGAAGGCCACAGAGCTCAAGCAATTTGTCTTGAGCTACTGGCTCGTGGTGCTAGACGGGCACTTGCCCAGAAGAATTTTACACGGTCTGTCCATATTCAATGCTTTGGTGGACCTGTGGCCACGAGCTCCCTTTCTGATGGCGACATCGCGAGAATGGGCAGATGTGCAGTGGAGTTTTTCCAGTTCCATGAGCGAGAATGTTTCCGTCATGAGCAGTAAAGAGCCGGCTTGTGCGAGCTCGTAATGCAATGTAGTATAATCACCCTCAACGACGAGGGGGTGAGTACTGACAGTTCGGAAAGACCCCGATCGGCGGGAAGATAGAAGCACGGCCCACCCACGGTACCGAGCACGGGCTCGAGGTAGCGGTGGTAGAGCGGGATCGGGGAGGACTCGCGCACGCGCGAGCGGTTCTACGCCTCGACGCCCCGGAGCGGTACTGGGTGACGATCCAGTACCGACGGGCGGAGGCGGAGCCGGCTGGTTGGCGTGCTACGCGCGTCGTCAACCCGCGCGCGGTGCGATTCCTAGGTAAAACGGACGGAAGTACCTAAAAGTAAGCGGGCGGACCAAGATGGAGGATTCTTGACAAGTCCGTGCTTGTCGTCCTCCACCGCCGGCGGTCCGCTCATATTTAATGTACATTGTAGTCTATCATAACTCTACAGTAGTGCCGGTCGATCGACACTGTAACGCATTCAGCCGTCGGGGCTGACAGTCCACGTGTAGTACGCGTCCCGTACACGTGGAGGACACGTGTGTGCGCGCGTAGCTGTAAGGCTCGTGCCTTACTGTCGCTGATCTAATCCTAATCTAATTTCCGAATTTCCGTTTGGGGTTATACCACATGCACCTCCTCTGACATATCCGAGAGAATGTTGAACGCTGAACCCGCCCGTAAACTACTCCCAGTTCTGGGTGGAGCGTTTCATTGGATTTACTAAGAAGCGCATGAATGCTCGCACGAAGGCTGCGGAAGCCATGTCTGAGGCAGCAAAGCTACTAGAGGGCTACATGCTGTTCTATGATAAATATTTTTAACCGTGGCTACCGATGCAGATTACGATGGAGAGGATTGTGGAGGAGTTACGGAGGATCTTTCTGCAGAAGATGTTGACGACAGCAATGATTTATCTTTGATCAGGCCGAGAAAGTTGGATCAACTCTCATCCCGGGAGAGCGGAGCGCTCCGATTGAGGCAGCTCCTGTTTGACTACATCAAGGTGGCAGAGAGTTTGAGTTCAGCAGAGGCTATTGAATCAATGCGTTGTGGGACGTTGGTGTGCTATGGCGGTGCGAAAGTTGAGTCTGAAGGTGTTGTGGAGGTACTTTCTGCGAAACTGTCAGACCGCAAGAAGGGAAATCGCTCGAGAGGCATCGTTTACGTCGCAGTGGAGTTTCACTACGCACATGACTATAGGGCTCCCGCTCCGTCGATTGAACACTTGGACCTATGGTATGGGAGGGTCCTCAAGATCAGCCAATATCATTTCCTCGTTCGAGGAGCCACTCTGTCGAGAACTCTGACGCTTGCCGACTGGGCCCTTGATCTGCATTTGAACGAGTCCGGACAGGTCTACCACGATCAAAGAAACGTGGAGAGAATATTTCGAGATGCCACGATTGTCGACTTGTGCGCAGTGAGGAACTCAATTGGTGTTATCGAGCACCAGCACCCTTCAGTAGAGAAACGTTCTTTGCGGTCGGGGCAAAAGACTTTTCTGGTCGATTCTCACAGAGACGTGGACGATCTGCTGAGTGAAACATCCGTGTCTGTCGACGGGCGAAGTCGGATCTTACGTGGGTTGTCTCGCCGTGCTCGACGTCGGTGAGCAATGGGGTCACGCCAGTGGGGCTTATTTGAGGAGATGGATGCTTGCCTGGGGAAACGTACTGGAGCTCATTTATTTCTCTCGTGATGCCAGGGTTGGTGTTGATGTGGTGTGAGGCCGGGATGACGTGTCCAGGAGCAAGGGGCGCAATCGCTCGGGGGATGCGCAGTGGGGGACGAGTATAAGAAGTGCGAATGGAGCAATTGGGCGCCTAGGTCTCGACGGGTGGTGAAGGGCACTCGTGGTGCTGCGTAAGGAGCCCAGGTGCGAAGCAAATGGAGGGTTTGTGAGACAAAGATCAAGGCGCCTCGCGAAGGAGGCTCTCCTCCGCTTACCCTGAGCGAATTGCTTCTCCCGCTACCGTCTGACGTGTAAGAACGACGGAAAGTTTGCTCTTCGTCTCCCGCCTCACTGTAGCATAAACACCCCCAGCGATAGGGGTGTATGCACAGTTCGACCGAGACCCTTTTCGATCGAGGTAACGGGGGTGAAGCGGGACACCAGCTAACGGCACCGGGCAGCGGGCCCGGGTAGCGTGGTAGAGCGGGAACGGGGAGGACGCCGGTACGCGCGAGCGGTTCGACGTTTCGACGCCCCGGCGCGGTACTGGGTAACGATCCAGTACCGATGGGCGGAGGCGGAGCCAACTCGTGAGCGTACTGCGCGCGTCCTCAACCCGCGCTCGGTGCCGCTTTAAGGTAGTTACCGAGCGCTACCTTAGAATAAGCGGGAAGTCGGACTTTGACGGTTGGTGGGTGACAAGTCCGTGCTTGTCTTCCTCCACCCCGCCGATCCGCTCCATATTTAATATACAAAACAATCGATAACACTACAGTACCCAAGTACTGTAGTGGACTACTGTAGTACAGATCGGACCGTACTGTAATACTGTCAGCCATCGTGGCTGCCAGTACACGTGTGTGCGCGCGCTTCCGTCCCGCGCGGTACACGTGTGCACATGTGCACGAGTGCGCCCGGTACCCGAGGGGTACACGTGGCCACGCGCAGTAGTACTGTAGAGCATCGGGGTCTACAGCACTAAATCCCGTTGTTGATCTAATCTAACTAAAAAGCCCCTGGGGCGGGTTATACTACACTCACCTCGGACCATCCCGCTAGTGGCGCGTTCACGTTGGCTCGAGACACGGCATAGTTTCGAGGGGCATGTCGCGCAGTGCGGCGCTAATGTCACGCACTTCGCGGCGGAGTGCAATCTGTAGCATACCCCCCCTGGGGCTTTATTTTAGATTAGATCAACTCAGAATCGGATCGTTTACTGTAGGTCTCGATGCTCTACAGTACCACCACGTGTACCCCGAAGTACAGGGGCGCACGTGTACACGTGTACGTGCGGGACCGAAGAGCGCACACACACGTCTACTGTCAGCCCCCGATGGTTGACAGTATTACAGTGTCGACCGACCGCTACAGTACGTCGCTACAGTACGTCGCTACAGTACATCGGTACTGTACTATTATGATAGGTTATTATGTACATTAAATATGGAGCGGACCGGCGGCGGGGAAGGGCGACAAGGACGGAGTTGTCGACGACCGATCGTCGAGGGCCGACTCCCCGCTTATTCTAAGCGCGCGCCTTCGCCTTCGCGCGCGTTAGAAAACACCGAGCGCCGGTAGAGGACGCACGCCCACGAGCCGGATCCACCTCCACCCGTTGGTACTGGATCGTTACCCAGTACCGCACCGGGGCGTCGAGGCGTCGATCCGCTCGCGCGTGCGCGCGTCCTCTCTGATCCCGCTCTACTACGCTACCCAGGCCCGTGCTCCGGTTCCGTAGCGGGTTTCCGTTTTCCCTTGTCTTCTCCTTCTCGAGGGTCTCCGCATGAACTGAGTATACACCCCTCTCCGTTGGGGGTGTTTATACTACAGTGGTCTCCCGACCTAGAAGGCCCCGAGATCTTTCCGAGAAGACTTTCTTTCCCTCCGCGTCCGTACGCGTTGAGATGAGTCAAGAATACGCCACCTCGATCCGGTCCGAACCGGCGGATGCGAGGGCGGCCGCTATGTACGCACCATCACCGCTGTTCGGCGACGGCGACGCTGGTCTCCGAGACCGCGAACCATCGCCCGAGTCCCCCGAAGGACAAGCAGCCGCGATGTTCGATCGCATAGCTGACCACATCGAAGAAGTCCGTACTTCACTCCGGATAGACGTGACGGACGCCGTCTACTCGCGATGTATGGACGAGCTCCGCTCCCTACGTGAACGGAGGTTCGATCGAGTCAGCCAGTCCTTGGAGAACCTCGGAGCACTAGTCGACGAGTTACACTCGTGACTGGTGCTCGTCGAAGACTCACGCCTCGCAGAGCCCGTACTGCACGGGCAAGGTCGCCCCACGAGGCCGATCTCGACGAGACGTCCCGACGATCGACCGTCCCCGTCAGCAGAACAGTTGGGTGCGTTCGCACACCTCTCCGCCGAGCTCAACGCTACGCGACAGCGTGCTCGTGACATGGAACGGACCATGGCCGCAAGGCTGTCCGGTGCCCCCACGAGAGGGCCCGGTGGTGTCGTACCTCCGAGCTCCGTCGCTCCGGAAGGTTGGCGTCCGACTGGCGCCGGCACTAGTCGAACTGCGGAAGGAAACCGTCCTCCGATGGGCGCAAATTTTGCGTGCGAGACCCAAGCATTGCCGCCTATCCCTGGAAGTAGGCGGCAGATGGAAAGCGTATCGTACGCCGACGTACAGGACCGTGGAGGCGCCGCTCGCCGATCCGGAGAACCCATGTTCTCCGTCGATCCTCGCTGGGGCGGCTACCCGCCAGCGGGTTACACCGCGCATCCAGGTCCGGTACACGTCCGTACGTTACCCATCACTGCCTTTGGCACACTAGGTCCCGACGAGCCCGGGCTTGAACCGGTGCATACGATGATCCAAGAGTTCAGCGCCGTCGCTGACTATCGTATGTACCGCTTGGAAAACACCTAGAGGCTCGTCACCTCGGGTGACGCCGGACGGATCGCGAAGTACGTCCAACGCTGTCGCGGGATCCGTTCCACGATGCGTAGCTTCGACGGTACGGACCCGATCGAGCTGCTGCCGTTCTTGAAGGATATTCGGATAACCTTCAACCCGCAACACCTTACCGAAGGTGTTGCGGTGAGAGTCCTCGCGCACTTCTTAGAGCGCGACGCGGAGCGCCTGTATACGAGTTACACGATGCGTGGCCTCCTTGTTGGCCAGCTCTACGACGACGTGAGCTAGCTGGGGCTCGTTAATCAATTCCTAAAACGCTACCTAACCGACGATGTGTTAGGTGAAGCGTACCACGCCGTCGCTACGGCGAAGCAACAACCGCACAAGACTGAGAACACATTTGCGGACCGGCTGGAAACGGCCGCGTTCCGGTGCACGGCAGTGTTCTCCGAGCAATCCCTCGCGCACTAATTTGTGCGGGGACTGGCAGCTGCGACCCGTGCTGCAGTTTCCGAGACAGTTCAACGGCTGCCTAGTAACCAGAAGACCGATCTTCTGACTATCCGCCGTATCGCAACGGCGGAAGGGACAACTAACTGCGCTCGGCGCGGCTTACCTCTGCCGGATCCGAAACCGGCAGGGAAGATGGGGTGGACTCCGAAGTCCGCCGTGACAAGTTCGCCCGCTTCAGCCCTCCACGTAGGGGAGGATGAGTGGCAGGCTGACCCTGTCCTCATTACGCAAGGAGCAGGGCCCGTGAGAGGACGACCTCCCACGCCGATGTCGACCGGAATGACATCAAGTTAAGCGACTGCCTTCGCGCACACTCCAAGAATGGCAAGGGGTACGGACCCTCGCGTCGCAGAGCTCGACATCTCGAGCCGAGATGCAGGGGGTGCAGCGCCTCAAGTGCCTCTCCTCACCGATGAAGAGGCGCAGCACGCGGCGGCCTTCGCCTCAACGCACGGAAGTGCATACGTCTGCTGGATGTGCCGTACGTACGGCCACGCCATGTACGCCTGCCCGTTCCTGTCGCCGGAATAACGGATGTTCACGGCGTACAGGAACTACTGCTACCAGATGGAGACGCGCCCCGGTGCGCGTAATCTCCTCCGGCAAGCGGCGGGCAAGGGCCGTTCCCCGCGTCACGGTTTCCCGAACCGATCGGGTGGGGGCGCACGCTTCGCCCCCCGTGGAGGCGGGTACCGTCGTAACGAAGTCGATCGTCGGGATCGACCCGCCTATCGCCAGGCGGACACAAGGTACCCGCGCTAAGGAGAGAGAGGGGACCGAGACCGTTCTCGGTTACCCCAGCAGGTACAAAATGCGATAATGTACCTGCAAGACTGGGTAGAGTATCCGTACCCTCTACCCACGGAGGGTGACGAAGGAGAGCCGACTCGCTTCGTCCCCCATATCCTGCGACGACCGGACGCCGCAGGTTATGGCCCGGAAGTATCCGAATACTTCGCCAGGGCCGCTGAGCCGCAGTGGAAGAATCGTCTCGACCCACGCGGCCGGCTACCCTAAGAAGACCTGGCCGTGGATAGCCAGGAGGTTAGCTCCGGTAGCACGGGTAGTTCGAAAAAAGGGTAAAGACGGTTACGTACACGCGATCGCATGAGCCGTCTTTTCCCCACGAACTAGACCCAACCCCGCGTGCTCGCCAAGAACACGGGGGGTATTGTCCGATAATACATCCCCCGCTACCGGAGGCGAGCACGGGAGCTCCTGTAATGCCGATACAGGAGGGAGCACACGTCGAGGCCTCCGAAGGCCTGACGTTAAGAGGACAAGACACCGGGACAGCGGACGTCCCGGTGAAGCGTAACGATGGCGACGGGGGCAACGACGATCGAAAAGATTCGTCCGACCCCCTGACTCCCGCGAGCCCAAGGTCGCCGGAGAACGGTCTGTGTCGTACGGACTCGAATAATCCGAGGGGCGTCACTGATCCGCGGACGCCTCAAGAAAGAGGGAGAAGGAAACGCAAGCGGGGCCACCACCGAAATCGAAGGCCCCGGCGGAACGACCTCACCGATAAGGCCGCCCAGCAGGTTGTCGACGGAGTCATTTGCCTTATGACGTCGAAGATTTACAACGTCCTCGGCGCGATAGCCACAGAGAGAAATGCATTTAAACCACGCACGATCGTCGTTGATACGTGCTCGGGGTATAGTCCGGTGAGGAAGGCCGGCCATATTCCCGATTGGACGCGTTACGTCGTGCACAACGCACCTCTGCCACGATTGGCAGGCGCGAATAGCAACCCCCTCAAGCTTTCGGCCGTCGTCCGCCTGGCCGTGCGGTTGAGGAACACGGTGTTCCGAATTCCGTTCGTTGTCGCAGACCAGCTCGCCGTGCCGGTCCTCCTCGGCACAGCCTTCATCGATACGCACGTGCGATGTATCGACATCGATGCTCAACGAATGGAGTTACGCCAAGGCGGTTCCGTCGCCATCGTCGACGGAAAGGGGGAGTCGACTCCCCATACCAGGCGACACGGGCGACACACGGGTCGGCCAGACGTACGCGAGGAGGTCCCGCAAGCGATCCGAATCGCCCGCTGGGTTACCATCCCCGCGATGTCACAAGCCCGCGTCCGTGTGACAACCGCGGAGAGGGGCCTCGTGTTCCTGGAACCCAAGCCCTCACTCCAACACCCACATGGAGTGAGGCTGACGAATGGCGTCGTGGAGGTCCTACCCAATCAGACCTTCGACGTCATCGTCGCGAATTTCTCACGACGAAAAAGGAGGCTTCCGAAGCACACCGTCGTAAGATACGCGAATCGCAACCCCCCCGCGATCGTGACTCCCGAACGTAAGGTCGCGGAGGGGATTGCGCACACGCTACACCTGACCGACTTGACCGATCAAGTCGGTGGGGTAGGAGTTGGCCGATCCAACTCCGACGATAAAAACACCGCCGGGGGCAGGGGGTCGAACAGGACGAACGGTCATCTTTATGCCAACCGACGGCCTGAGGTACTGTACTCCACCAGCAAAAGGATCCCGAAAATCCACCGATGGATTGGGAAAAACAGATCGACCTGTCATACATCGACGATGACAAGCTCCGTGGCCACGTACTCGAGATGCTCCGTAAGCACTCGAGTCTGTGGAGCGGTGCGCTTGGAACGATCCAAGCCACGGAGCACCGCATTCCCCTCGAACCGGGAACGAAACCGATTCGTTCTATGCCCTATCGGAAGGGCCCGGCCATGCGCGAAATGGTCGCGAAGGAGGTCAACAAGATGTTGAACGCAGAGGTTATCGAACCCGCGAGCACCGAATGGGCGTCCCCCGTGGTGCTAGGACCGAAGAAAGACGGCTCTCTTCGGTTCTGCGTGGACTACCAGCGTCTCAACGCGCAGAACGCAGCGGATTCGTATCCGCTGCCACGGATGGACGACTGCATCGACTCGTTAGGAGATGCCGCCGTCTTCATCACGTTGGACTGCAATTCCAGTTATTGGCAGATCTCGTTCGCTCCAGAAGACCGGGATAAGACCACGTTTACGACGCACATGGGCACGTTTCGCCACTTGCGCATGCCGTTTGGACTCAAATGGGCACCGGCAACCTTCCAACGTGCGCTCGACATAATACTCTCCGGAGTCCGCTGGCAAATATGCCTCGTCTATCTCGACGACGTGATCGTGTTCTCTCGTACACACGGAGAACACGCGAGGCATCTCGATACCGTCTTGAGCTTACTGCGGAGTTCCGGTGTCTCGCTACAGCTCAAAAAGTGCAGCTTCTTCCGACCGAAGGCGCACTACCAGGGGCACGTCATCTCCCCAGGCAAGTTGAGCGTGGCTGATACGGCGGCCGACGCTTTCAAGACGTTCACGTTCTCGAGGACGTTGACGCAAGTGCGCTCGTTCCTCGGGGCGTGTAACGTATACCTCCGATTCGTTAAGGGGTTCGCTAAGATTGCGCGTCTTCTGACCGACATGACGCGCAAAGATTCGGATCCCGATTTCTATAACCCCACGGAGCTGCAAGATCAGCCGTTCGAGAACTTTAAGAAGTGCATGATCGCTGTGGCATAATTGCCGACGACTACTGTGTACATTAGATTTGCAATTAGATCTAGATCTCGCTGTAAGGTACGGACCTTACAGCGTGCGCGCGCGCATATCTTACAGCGCGCGCGCCAGCACACGTGTACGACCAGTGTGCTGTCAGCCCGATGGCTGACAGTATTACAGTGCGGGACGACCTGCACTGGTACAGTAGCACGATACTGTACTATGGTATGATAACTTCGATTGTATATTAAATAGGAGGAAGGGCGCCGGCGGGGAGAGGACCAAAGTAGCTTGGTCACGATCCGCGACCGCGGCAAAACCCTCCAGCTTACTCTAATTAGGCGACACCTTCGCACGCCTTTTTAGTTAGGGACCGGCACGGGTCTGGTTGCGCGACACGCGAGCGAGCCGGGATCCGCCTCCGCCCGTCAGCGCTGGTACGTCACCCAGCGCTGCTCCGGGGCGTCGAGGCGTCGATCCGCTCGTGCGTGCGCGCGACCTACCCCAACCCGCTCTACCACACTGCTACCGGGCCCGTGCCCGGTTCTGTGAGCAGGAGGAGTCTCCCGTCTTCCGCCGATCAAGGGTTACCGTCGGACTGTTAACAACACCCCTCTGCCGTTGGGGGTGTTTATGCTACAGTGATCTCTCGACCTAGAAGGCCCCGAGATCTTTCGGAGAAGACTTTCTTTCCCTCCGCGTCCGTACGCGTTGAGATGAGTCAAGAATACGCCACCTCGATCCGGTCCGAACCGGCGGATCCGAGCGGCCGCTATGCATGCACCATCACCGCCGTTCGGCGACGGCGACGCTGGTCTCCGAGACCGCGAGCCATCGCCCGAGTCCCCCGAAGGACAAGCAGCCGCGATGTTCGATCGCATAGCTGACCACATCGAAGAAGTCCGTACTTCACTCCGGATAGACGTGACGGACGCCGTCTACTCGCGATGTATGGACGAGCTCCGCTCCCTACGTGAACGGAGGTTCGATCGAGTCAGCCAGTCCTTGGAGAACCTCGGAGCACTAGTCGACGAGTTACACTCGTGACTGGTGCTCGTCGAAGACTCACGCCTCGCAGAGCCCGTACTGCACGGGCAAGGTCGCCCCACGAGGCCGATCTCGACGAGACGTCCCGACGATCGACCGTCCCCGTCAGCAGAACAGTTGGGTGCGTTCGCACACCTCTCCGCCGAGCTCAACGCTACGCGACAGCGTGCTCGTGACATGGAACGGACCATGGCCGCAAGGCTGTCCGGTGCCCCCACGAGAGGGCCCGGTGGTGTCGTACCTCCGAGCTCCGTCGCTCCGGAAGGTTGGCGTCCGACGGGCGCCGACGCCAGTCGGACTGTGGAAGAAAACTGCCCTCCGATGGGCGCGAATTTTGCGTGCGAGACCCAAGCACTGCCGCCTATCTTCGGGAGTAGGCGGCAAATGGACCGCGTATCGTACGCGGACGAGCAGGACCGTGGAGGAGCCGCCCGCTGATCCGGAGAACCCATGTTCTCCGTCGATCCTCTCTGGGGCGGCTACCCGCTGGCGGATTACGCCGAGCCTCCCGGTCCGGTACACGTCCGTACGCTACCGGTTACCTCCTTCGGCACGCTAGGTTCCGCCGAGCCCGGGCTTGAACCGGTGCATAAGATGATCCAAGAGTTCAGCGCCGTCGCTGACTATCGTATGTACCGCTTGGAAAACACCTAGAGGCTCGTCACCTCGGGTGACGCCGGACGGATCGCGAAGTACGTCCAACGCTGTCGCGGGATCCGTCCCACAATGCGTAGCTTCGACGGTACGGACCCGATCGAGCTGCTGCCGTTCTTAATGGATATTTGGATAACCTTCAACCCGCAACACCGGACCGAAGATGTTGCGGTGAGAGTCCTCGCGCACTTCTTAGAGCGCGACGCGGAGCGCCTGTATACGTGTAATACGATGCGTGGCCTCCGCGCCGGACAACTACACGACGACGTGAGTTGGCCGGGGCTCGTGAACCAGTTCCTGAAACGCTACCTAACCGACGACGTGTTAGGTAAAGCGTACGACGCTGTCGCGACGGCGCGACATCAATCTCATGAAACGGAGAGCACGTTCGCGGACCGGCTCGAAACGGCCGCGTTCCGGTGCACGGCAGTGTACTCCGAGCAGTCCCTCGCGCACTACTTCGTGCGAGGACTCGCTCCTGCGACCCGTGCTGCAGTTTCCGAGACAGTGCAGCGGCTGCCGAGCCGCCAGAAGACCGATCTTCCGACCATCCGCCGTATCGCAACTGCAGAAGGAACCACTTACCGCGCTCGGCGCGGTTTACCTCTGCCGGATTCGAAACCGGCAGGGAGGGCTGGCCTGACTACGAAGTCCGCGGCAACAAGTTCGCCCGCCTCGACCCTCCATGTCGGGGAAGATGAGTGGCAAGCCGACCCTGTCCTCATTACGCAAGGGGCATTGCCGGTGGGAAGCCGACCTCTCTCACCGATGTCGACCGGAACCACGTCGAGTTACGCGACCGCGTTCGCCGCCACTCCAAGAGGAGCAAGGGGTACGGACCCCCGGGTCGCAGAACTCGACATTTCGGACCGAGCTGCAGGAGGCGAAGCACCCAGCGTGCCCCTCCTCACCGATGAGGAGGCGCGCCACGCGGCGGCCTTCGCCTCCACGGACGGCAGCGCGTATGTGTGCTGGCTATTCCGAACGTACGGACACGCCATGTACGCCTGCCCATTCCTTTCGCCGGAACAACGTATGTTCACGGCGTACAGGAACTACCGCTACCAGATGGAGACGCGCCCCGGTGCGCGTAACCTCCTCCGGCAGTCGGTCGGCGAGGGCCGTCCCCTGCGTCAAGGTTTCCCGAATCGGTCGGGTGGGGGCGCACGCTTCGCCCCCTGTGGAGGCGGGTATCGTCGTACCGAGCTCGATCGCCGGGATCGACCCGACTACCGGCAGGCGAACGCACGGTATCCCCGTCAAGGAGGGAGAGGGGACCGAGACCGTTCTCGGTTACCGCAGCAGGTACAGAACGCAATCATGTATCTGCAAGATTGGGTAGAGGATTGGTACCCTCTACCCGAGGAGGGTCACGAAGGAGAACCGGTTCTCCCTGTCCCTCAGATCCTGCGACGTCCGATCGTCGCAGCTGAAGGTCAAGAAGGACCCGAGTACTTCGCCAATGACACACGGCCGCAGTGGAGGAATCGTCCCGACCCACGCGGCCAAGGACCCCACGAAGGCCTGACTACCGATAGCCAGGAAGTTAGCTCCGATAGCACGGGTAGTTCGAAAAAAGGGTAAAGACGGTTACGTACACGCGGTCGCGTGAGCCGTCTTGTCCCCTCGAACTAGACCGTACCCCACGTGTTCACCATGGGCACGGGGGTTATTTGCCGATAATATATCCCTCGCCGCCGGACACGAGCATGGGGATTCCGGCAACGCCGATACAGGCGGGAGCGAACGCAGAGGCTTCTGTAAGCCCGACGTCAAAAGGGACCCACACCGGGACGCCCGAAGTCCCGGTGTTGTTTAACCTACGCGAAGGGGGCAACGAAGACCGTCAAGAGCCGGTCGACCCCCTGACTATCGTGAGCCAAGACCCGCCAACAAATTGTCCGGTACATACGGAACCAAGTACCCGAGAGGGCGTCACTGAACCGCGGACGCCCCGCGACTCCGGCAGAAGGAAACGCAAGAGGGGCCAGAACCGTAGGGGACGACCTCGGCGGAACGATCTCGCGGACAAGGTCGCGTGTAAGGTGGTGGACGGCATCGTATGCCTAATGACGTCGAAAATATATAACGTCCTGGGCTCTGTGGCCACCGAAGGCAATGCGTTCAAACCTCACACGATTGCCGTCGATACGTGCTCGGGGTACAACTTAGTGAGAAAGGCCGACCTCCCTCCCGACTGGGCCCGCTACGTAATACGGCACGCCCCACTACCCCGACTGGCGGGCGCGAACAGCAACCCACTTCGACTTACGGCGGTCGTCCGCCTCACGGTCCGGTTGCGGAACACGACGTTCCGCATACCTTTCGTGGTGGCCGAACAGCTCGCTGTTCCCGTTCTGTTGGGTACGGCGTTCATCGATGCGCACGTGCGCAGCATAGACATCGACGGACAGAAGCTCGAACTTCGTCAAGGTGGCTCCGTAGCCATAGTCGACGGAAAGGGGGAGCCGACTCCCCCTACCAGGCGGCACGGACGTCAAAAGAGCCGGCCGGATGTACGGGATGAGGCCCTGCAGGCGATCCGAATCGCCCGCTGGGTTATAATCCCCGCGATGTCGCAAGCCCGAGTGCGCGTGACAACCGCGGGGAGGGGCCTCGTTTTCCTGGAGCCAAAGCCCTCACTCCAACATCGACATGGAGTGAGGCTGACGAATGGCGTCGTCGAGGTCCTGCCGAACCAGACCTTCGGCGTCATCGTCGCAAACTTCTCGCAACGAGGGAGGCGGCTTTCGAAGCACACCGTCGTGGGATACGCGAAGCGCAACCCCCTCGCGATCCTCACGCCCGAACGTAGGGTCGCCGAGGGGATCGCGCACGCGCTACATCTGACCGACTTGACCGATCAAGTCGGGGCGGTAAGAGTTGGTCGATCCAACTCCGACGATAAGACAACCGCCGGGGGCAGGAGAGTCGACCCGGACGAACGGTCATCTTTATGCCACCCGACGGCGTGGAGTACTGTACTTCCCCATAAAAAGGATCTCGAAAATCCGCCGATGGATTGGAAAAAAGAAATCGACTTGTCCTACATCGAGAATGACAAGCTCCGTGGCCACGTACTCGAGATGCTCCGTAAGCACTCGAGTCTGTGGAGCGGTGCACTCGGAACGATCCGAGCCACGGAGCACCGCATTGCCCTCGAACCGGGTACGAAGCCGATACGCTCGATACCCTATCGTAAGGGGCCGGCAGTGCGCGAAATGGTCGCAAAGGAGGTCAGCAAGATGTTGAACGCCGGCGTCATCGAGCCCGCGAGCACCGAGTGGGCGTCCCCGGTGGTGCTCGTACCGAAGAAAGACGGCTCTCTTCGGTTCTGCGTTGATTACCGCCGCCTCAACGCCAAGACGGCTGCAGATTCGTATCCGCTGCCCCGCATGGATGACTGCATCGATTTGCTTGGGAATGCCGCCATGTTTACGACGTTGGACTGCAACTCCGGCTACTGGCAGATCCCAGTCGCGCCGGAAGACTGGGATAAAACTACCTTCACGACGCATATGGGTACGTTCCACCATTTACGCATGCCGTTCGGGTTGAAGGGGGCACCGGCCACCTTCCAACGTGCATTGGACATTATTTTATCCGGCGTAAGGTGGCAGATATGCCTCGTGTATCTCGACGACGTCATTGTGTTCTCGCGTACGCACGCGGAACACGCAACGCACCTGGACACTGTCTTGAGCTTGTTGAGGAGCGCCGGTATTGCCCTGAAGCTCAAGAAGTGCAGCTTCTTCCGTCCCAAGGTGCACTACTTGGGGCACGTCATCTCCCCAGGTAAGCTGAGTGTCGCCGAAGCGGCGGCGGATGCCTTCAAGACGTTCAAGTTCCCGAGGACGTTGACGCAAGTGCGCTCGTTCCTCGGGGCGTGCAACGTCTACCGCCGCTTCGTCAGGGGGTTCGCGAAAATTGCGCGTTCATTAACGAACATGACGCGCAAAGACGCGGACCCAAACTTCGATGACCCGACGGAGGCCCAACTGCAAGCCTTCGAGACGTTGAAGGAACGGATGATCAAACCGCCGATTCTCACGCTGCCCCGACACGGCCGACCGTACATGATCGACACCGACGCGAGCGCATATCAGTTAGGGTGCACGCTGCTCCAAGAGCACGACCAGCCAAACGATTGGCGTCCCGTCGGGTATTGGTCGTACTCGCTGAACGACAGTGAGCGCAACTACAGCGCCACGGAGCGCGAGTGCTTCGCCGTAGTGTGGGCCGTCCGCACACTGCGGCCGTATATCGAAGGAACAAAGTTCAACGTCCGAACGGATCACGACGCGTTGAGATGGCTCATGTCCCTCGCCGAGAGCTCCGGAAGACTAACCCGGTGGCGGTTACGTCTGGCTGAATACAATTTCACCATTCAGTACCGCCCCGGACGTGTACACCAGGTCTTCGACGCCCTTTTACGTCTCGTGTCGCCGAGAGTCGCCAACGACCCTCGCCCCGCCGTCGAGGTGGACGACGATATTCCTACCTTCGACACGGGCACGACCGTTCAAGACGTATCGAACGAGCTCGCGGACCACGTTTGCGCCGTGAGCTGCGACCACGAGGTCGAGCACGTCTTCGCGACGACACAGAACCAAGCCAACTCAGAAAGAAAGTCGCGCGCCCGAGCGCGCGAAGAGCCGAGGGGCGACGACGAAGCCCCCGCTCTCCAAGGACCCACTTCGTTTTGGGAAGAGAATGACGAGTTCGACGCCAACGACATCGAGCGCTCCGCAGACCACGAGGCTGGCGCGCTCGCCTCCGCGGTCACCCCTCCACAGGACGACCTTCCGGCTCCTCTTACGATAGAGGAGATTGCCGAAGAGCAACGCGTAGATGACTTCTGCCAAACCGTTTTGACACGACAGTCTGAGTCCCGGGACTCCGCGTTCTTCGAGGACCACCAGGGGGTGCTCCAACAAAGACACCCCTTCGACCCTGATATCGTACAGGTGGTGGTCCCTCGAACGCTACGCGCACGATTGCTACGACTGTGTCACAACCCGGCCATCGCGGGACACCCGGGCCAGAATCGCATGTACTTCGCGCTCCGTCGCGAGTACTACTGGCCCCATCTCGCCGCCGACGTCGCCGCGACGGTGCAAGGGTGCTGGACCTGCGCGATGAACCGGGTTAAGTTGCGGAAACACCTCAACCGTTTGAAGTTGTGCCCAGCAACGCGGCCGCTCGAGAGCCTGGCCATCGACATCTTGGGTCCGCTCCCCAAGACGAAGGCAGGAAAACGGTTCCTGCTCGTAATTACCGATTGATTTACTAAGCTCAGGCAGGTCGTCGCACTACGTACGATTACCGCCTACACCGTCGCAGTTGCGTTCTGTGACGCCTGGGTATTTAAATACGGCGTCCCGTGCACGTTACTGTCGGATAACGGACCGCAGTTCAACTCCAAGTTCTTCCACAGCACGTGCAGGGTTCTCGGGATTACGAACCTATTTACGTCGGCGTACCATCCGCAGACTAACGGACAAGTCGAGCGATACAACCGAACGATCGCCACAATGCTTCGAAACTACGTAGGCGAGCATCAAGATGACTGGGACGTGTACGTGGGGCCGCTTACGTACGCGTATAACTCCCACGTTCATCGCACCACGCGCACCACGCCATTCGAGATCGTGCTCAGTAAGCCACCGCCGGAGTTCTCTCTTCAACGATCCGACGGTGAGACACTCCCCTCCGATAGGGAAGACCAACGCGCCGAGTTCCTCAAGACCTTGGACTCTACCATTCAGAAGGCTTACGAGAGCCTGCATCGGACGCAGGCGCGCTACAGGCGCGACTTCGATAAGTGCATACGGCGGATCAACACGCGACTCCGTCCCGGCGAATATGTATACCTCAACCCCACCGATGGGGGTAAGACGTCTAATAAGTTGGCGTCCCCGGCAGTCGGACCCTACCGCGTCCTTGCGAACGACCGCCGCACCATCACGATCGATGGTGATGGCGCTACTGAGCGCGTCTCTGCAGACCGCTGCGTGTACGCGCCACCACTGACGGACGCACCACGGACGAGTACGACAACCCCGGGTGATCTTGCCGACAAGGTCACCGAGAGTACTCCGTATGCCGTCGAACGACTACTCCGGCATCGAACCATGGAGGACGGAACTACGGAGTTCCTCATCAAGTGGGCGGACTACGACCAACCCACTTGGACAGCACGCACACACGTACCCGAGGAATTAGTGTCGCGCTACGAGAAAAGACTTCGGGCGCGTACAGGTAGGGATCTCACTCCGGAACTGAACGTGGACGTTCAGTCTTAAGTGGGGGGCCCTCAACCGCCTCGGGGCGGTTGAATCGAACCGTTTCGTTATGGTCAGAACTGATCTCTCACGAGTAGGGACAGAGGAGACGTACCGAAGTCAAGCCGTATTGACTTCGCCGAGGCCGAAGACGCAAGAAGTAGGAGCAGGGCAGTACGAACTGCCTGAAAAATCGTAGTCCTCGCGGTGATCGACAATAGCAAGACAGCGCAGTGAGAGAAAATAATATCCCCGACAGAGTGGAGGGTAGAAACGCCCAACGAATGAGACGATAACCGGCAAAGGAAAGCCGGGGTAGGGGGCAAATAGGCCCTGTCAAGGCCGATCGACGAAGGTGATGATCGGGGTAGGGGTCGAAGGCGCGCGATTGCGCGCACGAGACGTATCATGCTTGGGAGACGTCCGGCGCAACACGCTCCAAGATAGTTATACCCGCGCACGGAAGCAAGACACCCCAAAACCGCCGCAGACAGCCGCCCTATAATAAGGGAAATTAAGAGGTGAGGGGAAATTACACGCGAGCGTCGCCGGAGTTTGCGTACCACGCAACAACACCGCTCGCGTCATCACGAAATGACCACCGCCACCACTCTCCAAAAATAACGTCAAATCAAGGAAGGGAAATTACACCAGCACGTGCATTGCGTGTGCTGGTACTGCACACCACCGGACAAGTCATGGAAAGGCGGACGGCGGCGGTTCAAGGGCGGGTACAGCGAGAACCCGCCCGAGGGTACACAGGTCGGCTCACCAAGCGGGCGCCTCGCCATCTCGTCGCGCGTAACTCAAGTCGTCGACCGGCTTTGCTCCCCTGAACCCGCTGCGTGTCGACGACTATACGCGAGTACGAGCCCTTGCCACCGACGGGGAGGGGCGCCGGAGAACGCGGACCTGACCCGGCCTACGCTACTCACACGTCCATCGCGCTGCGAGCATTCCTTACGGTTCCGTCGAGTAGCAGGGACAGGCTACGCCGCGCGCACCGGACCGCGAGCGACCACCGGAAGACACGCGAACAAGCCTACGCCGTCGACCGAGAGGAACCTCCCCTCCCGACGCGGGGAGGAAGTCGCGCGCGACAAGCGCGCGAGCGCCTTTCAAGAGCGCATCGCCCTGCTGAGGGGGTAGCCCGGCGCTCTCGCCGGACTGGGCAACTCGACACGACGAGAACCGAACCGTCGACACACGGAAGAAAAACCGACGCTCGCGGATGGGTAGTCCGGCGAGGGACGACCCCCGCCGACACCCCCGGTACGCGTTACGCGTGGAGAGACCAGATAACGCCGAGCCAAGAACAGCCACGCCTCTTCACACGCGACCCGAGGGTATCCTCACCGCTCCGACGTAATGACGGCGTGAAAGTGAAGCTACTGTTCGAGCGCCTCCGCGATGCGTCGACGCTGAAGGTAATTACGAGGGAAGGAAATGGTAACGGCGCAACAACTGAAGGGCGCGACGAAAAGACGGCGACCCTCGTCGAGCCCTGTTGGAGAGAAAGGGTCCCTCCTCCATACCGCTGCGCGGCCCCATACTACGGGAGCTACGCCGGTTTGGACGTTTCGGGAAGACGAGAAGTCGGGAGAGGAGCTCGCCGGCAGGACTATCGATCCCCGCGACATGACGTGTTAGAACACGGGGGAATGGCCCCCTTCGGAGAGTAAAGAAGGCCGGCGGCTCGTGCCGCTGAGGACGTGACGACAACCCTCCACGGCAGAAGGGGCAATAGCTTTCCGCTCGACCGAGAGGGTTACCACCACCGACCTACGAGGATACTCTTATCACGGGCGCGCGTACGGCTCGCGCATTACTACCCCATAAACCGACGGCAGAGACGTCGAAGGATGAGACCTGGAGGTGAGGAACAGGGAAGGCCACCGTGGGGCGTGCGTTCGCATGCAACCGGAGCCACGACGACTGAGGGGAGGACGAAAGAAGGTGGCGCCACGCTTATCGCACGAACACCGGCGTCCCTTATATGTAGGAGGCGTACAGTGCGTGGCCTCACCACAAATCGAAAAAATCATCAAGACCTTTTGTCGCGCGACAAGATGTTTTTATCATACACAAAATTTCGGGCAAAAATTGTTTTCGCGGGAAAATCTGAAACATCGAGAAAAACTCATAATCACGCCATCTACATTGGACAGCAGCTCGCCCACGGTCACCCCGGAGCAGGCGAACCGGCGCCATGGAAATCGAAGACGCTCGACGGGAAGAGGGGCGGACCAGCGGATGCTGCAGGTCGTCCCTTCGGCAGGGCCCGTGGTGAAGAGATCCGAGGGTGGACAGACGAAGGATAGCGAAGGTTCGGAGGAGCGAATCCACGCGTGAATCGGACACGCAGACAAAGGGCCCTAGTGGCTTTACGGACGAAGGGAGTTAAACTATCGGAGTGGCACGGTCACTGCCCCGGTCCGTTCGGCGCGGAAGATGGACCCGAGGCGTAGAGGTTCGAAGGGCAATAACTGGGGTGCGGAGGCACCCCCACCCTTACGTCGGCCAGTGGAGGCATTACCACCTCCTCGTCCAGCGGCCAACGATTGGCGGCTTCATCCGATGGTGCGGCCTCGTACGCCCGAGGGGGTTCGCACCGCCGGTCCTCGTAGGGGTCGCGCATGGTATGACGCGGCGCAGACGGGGCGCCCACATGGAGGGAACGGAGCTCATCACGCTCTCTTCCATAGCGGTTCTGTTCGACGTGGGACCGCTCGAGAGCAGTCGCTTGATCGACGGTGGTCTGATGTATGGTCTCCGCCTCGCGCGTCCAGCGCCGTAATTCGGACATGAACGATTCGCGCTCGGCGACAAGACGGCGGGTCCCTGGCAGGGAACAGGGGACGGATGACGCGAGACGAACGAAAGGCGAAGACGCAGAGGTAAGGAAGAGTCGGTGAGACAAAAGAGAAGGTGAGGTGACACGGGAAGTCGCCGACGATGGAGAGGCGACGAAGGGGGCAAGGAGCAATAGCACGACGACGGACCGAGCGTGAACCCAATGGAACCAACGACGCGCTCACGATCTTGAACACGTCCCGCTCAGTTACGGGAATCGACATGGCCACCTCTACAAGCCAGAGTGAACGCGGACGTTCACCGTTAAGTGGGGGGCGATGTGGCATAATTGCCGACGACTACTGTGTACATTAGATTTGCAATTAGATCTAGATCTCGCTGTAAGGTACGGACCTTACAGCGTGCGCGCGCGCATATCTTACAGCGCGCGCGCCAGCACACGTGTACGACCAGTGTGCTGTCAGCCCGTTGGCTGACAGTATTACAGTGCGGGACGACCTGCACTGGTACAGTAGCACGATACTGTACTATGGTATGATAACTTCGATTGTATATTAAATAGGAGGAAGGGCGCCGGCGGGGAGAGGACCAAAGTAGCTTGGTCACGATCCGCGACCGCGGCAAAACCCTCCAGCTTACTCTAATTAGGCGACACCTTCGCACGTCTTTTTAGTTAGGGACCGGCACGGGTCTGGTTGCGCGACACGCGAGCGAGCCGGGATCCGCCTCCGCCCGTCAGCGCTGGTACGTCACCCAGCGCTGCTCCGGGGCGTCGAGGCGTCGATCCGCTCGTGCGTGCGCGCGACCTACCTCAACCCGCTCTAACACACTGCTACCGGGCCCGTGCCCGGTTCTGTGAGCAGGAGGAGTCTCCCGTCTTCCGCCGATCAAGGGTTACCGTCGGACTGTTAGCAACACCCCTCCGCCGTTGGGGGTGTTTATGCTACAATCGCTCCGCCGATCCTCGCGTTGCCCGGGCACGGTCGTCCGTACATAATAGACACCGACGCGAGTGCCTACCAACTCGGCTGCACCTTACTTCAAGAGCACGAAGAGCCGAACGATTGGGGCCCCGTGGGGTATTGGTCGTACTCACTGTCCGATAGTGAGCGCAACTACAGCGCTACGGAGTGCGAGTGCTTCGCTGTAGTGTGGGCCGTCCGCACACTACGGCCATACGTAGAAGGAACGAAGTTCACCGTCCGAACGGATCACGACGCCCTCCGATGGCTCATGTCCCTCAATGAGAGTTTCGGAAGACTCACCCGGAGGCGTCTACGTCTGGCTGAATACGATTTCACCATTCAGCACCGCCCCGGACGGGTGCATCAGGTGCCCGATGCCCTGTCACGACTCGTGTCGCCGAAGGTCGCCGATGACCCTCGCCCCACTGTCGAGGTGGATGACGACATCCCCACTTTCGACGGGGGCACGACAGTTCGAGACGTATCGAACGAGCTCGCGGACCACGCTTGTACCGCGAGCTGCGATCATCAGGCCGTCCATGTCTTTGTAACGACACGGAATCAAGCCGAAGCCCGAACAAGGTCGCGCGTACAGACGCGCGACGAACCGAGAGGCGATGACGAATCCCCCGCTCTCCAAGGACCCACTCCGTTTTGGGAGGAGAACGACGAGTTCGACGCCGCCGACATCGAGCGCGCCGAAGACCCCGAAGCTGGCGCGCTCGACTCCCCGGTCGCCCCACCGCAGGACGACCTTCAGGCCTCTCTTACGATAGAGGAGATAGCCGACGAGCAACGCGTGAATGACTCCTGCCAAATCGTTTTGGAACGACAGTCAGAGTCCGGGGACTCCGCCTTCTTTGAGGACCATCAAGGGGTGCTCAAACGGAGACACCCCTTCGACCCTGATATCGTTCAGGTGGTGGTACCTCGGACGCTCCGCGCCAGGCTCCTTCGCCTGTGCCACAACCCGGCTATCGCGGGGCACCCAGGCCAGAACCGTATGTACTACGCACTTCGACGCAAGTACTACTGGCCCCACCTGGCTGCAGACGTGGCAGCCACGGTGCGAGGGTGTCGAATCTGCGCGATGAACCGGGTCAAGCTGAGGAAACATCTCAACCGATTGAGATTGTTTCCAGCTACGAGGCCTCTTGAGAGCCTCGCCATCGACATCTTGGGGCCGCTCTCCAAGACAAAGACAGGAAAACGGTTCCTGCTAGTGATTACGGACCGCTTCAATAAGCTAAACGCAAGTCGTTGCGCTCCCCACGATAACCGCGTACATGATCGCAGTTGCGTTCTGCGACTCGTGGGTGTTCAAGTATGGCGTCCCTGGCACGTTGCTTTCGGACAACGGCCCTCAGTTTAATGCCAAATTTTTCCACAGCACGTGCCGCGTTCTGGGGATATCGAATTTGTACACTTTGGCGTACCATCCCCAGACGAACGGGCAAGTCGAGCGATATAACCGAACAATTGCCTCGATGCTGAGGAGCTACGTGGGTGAACACCAGGACGACTGGGATGTGTACGTGGGGCCGCTTACGTATGCGTACAACTCCCACGTACATCGCACCACACGCACTACGCGGTTTGAGCTCGTGCTCAGCAGGCCTCCGCTGGAGTTCTCTCTCCGACATGCGGACGGCGACGCGCCCCCTTCCGATAGGAGGAACCAACGTGCCGAGTTCCTCAAGACCTTGGACTCGACTATCCAAAAGGCCTACGGGGGCCTGCGTCGGACGCAGGCTCGCTACAAGCGCGACTTCGATAAGCGCATACGACGCATCAATTCGCGACTCCGTCGGGGAGAGTACGTATACCTGAACCCCACCGACGGGGGGAAGACTTCGAACAAGCTCGCGTCCCCCGCGGTCGGACCATACCACGTCCTCGCGAGCGACCGCTGAACCATCACGATCGATCGTAATGGGGTCACTGAGCGGGTCTCCGCAGATCGCTGCGTATACGCGCCACTGCCGCCGGATGCTCTACGGGCGAGCACGACAACTCCAGCTGACCTTGCCGACAAGGTCAGAGATGGGACACAGTACGCTGTCGAGCGACTACTGAAGCACCGTGCTATGGAAGACGGAACTACCGAGTTCCTCATCAAGTGGGCGGATTACGACACGCCCACCTGGACCGCGCGGACTCACGTCCGGGAAGAGTTGGTGTCTCGTTACGCCCAAAGCCTCCGGAAACGCACCGGCATGGACCTCAACTCAAACGTGAACGCTTGTGGAGGGGGCCCTCAACCGCTCCTTCGCGGATTAAAACGTCAGGCTGCACGAGCAGACCGGAAAGGGAGGTGGGAAAGGACAGCAGCCCTCATCGGAGGGCCACGAGATTGGACGACGCCCGACGTCAAGACGTATTGACGGACAGAGCCGGTGCGAGAGGGCGTGAAGACGCTGGCACGCAGCCACAAGTCAAGCCAACGAACGGCTTCCGACGTAGCCGAAAACACACGGGAGCCAAAACAGAACATACTGTCTCACGAAAACAAGGCCCATCGGTTGGGTAAGAGGGACCCCGACGAAAACCCCGTAGTCGATCGTCAACGAAGCCCCGTCCCCATCGTAGTAAGGGGGGCACGGATGGTCGCGCGGTGTAAGACGGCACAAAACGTCCGGACACGGACGACATATGATCCATCTCGACGGGGCCGTACCCACCACCTTCGTAACGCCCCGCTGTCTACGAACACGGACAAAACGCGGCGCGAAGGAGGGGAGTTGGGATATAGTGGTTAAAGCGAGCGTCCTTCCGAAAGAACTGCAATCCGCAACGACTCCCCATGCCAGATTGCCCGAGCATAAGGCTGTGAGGTAGGAGAAAGAAAGTTCTCTGACCGTTAGTTCGAATAACGTCAAGCCGGATACCGTCCGATGATGGAAGCGGAGTTAAAAGAAAGGGGAGGAGGGAGGGTGCCAGGCTCAGTGCCATCGCAGGCAGACACTCTCCAAACGTCAGCCAGCGGTACGCCGGCACTGTACACTCAGTACAGACCGTTGTGAAAAACCGTCGCCACCGACAGCGGAGAGTTAGAAAACGGAAGAATTTATGGACTGGTGAGAAATTACACAGCCACGCGAAGACGGCACGTGCAGCACGCACCACACGAGTCACACGCAATCGTTCACGGGACAACGAAGCGTGCGTTGTGTCCGACACCGGGCAATAACCACCTGAGGGGCGAGGGAATAGGAGAGACAGACCGCACAACACTCTTCTCGGGGAACTCGAGAGTCACCTCGCTGCCTGCGCGGGATTGATATCTCGCGGCACGGCGAAAGCGGCAGCCTTGCCGATTGCAAACCCCGAGGCCGTAGAGTGGCTCACTGCGCGCCGCTCGGGCGAGGCACAACCACCGCAGGACTTAGGATTGCGACAAGACGGAGAGGGGCGGTATCGACCGCCCACAGACGAACGCCTGGCCACGCGTGGGCGCAAGCCCCCCCGACCGGTCCCGATCTCAATGCTCAGTGAGCAAAGACGCTCGTCCCCTGCGTCTCTTACCGCAGCTGCACGACACTGCTCGCCCAGTAGCGTTCCGCTCACACGGCCGATGCCGTACGGCGCGCCCTCGAAAGTGGTGCACTCGATCCCCGCCGCCGATGGCGAAGAGTATCAAGGATAAAATCAGCCCCGCGCGCTGCGCCCTCGCCGCCGACGGCGAGAGGCACCAAAAAGGACGGCAGTCGTACGCTCGCACCCTTGCCGCCGATGGCGAGGGGTCCCAAGCATAAGAGCAGCGCCCGCGCCGGTCATAACCGCCGATGCGGTATAGAAGCTCCTCGACTGCCTCACGAACGGGACCCCCATCGCCCTCATTCGCACTTGATCGTGCGCCGCCGCTACGGAGTCGCCGTTGACTATACATAGGTTTACCGAGCGGCCTCATTGGCTCAGAACCGCGTGCCGGTTCGCCGTCTGAGGGACAAAAAAAATTGAAGGGGAGCCGCGCCGGCGCGCCCCCGAAACCGGCGACGAGGAACGGTGCCTCACAGTTGCAGTTGGATCGCAACTACGGGGGGGATGATTCACCTGCAACCCACAGAGACCAAGGTCAACTCCGTACAGTTGACTAAGAAGTCCGCCCGGCGGCGGAATGCAAGAAGAAAAGGACTGGAGACGAGCCTCCATCGATTGAGCTCTGTCGACTCCCCAGGGCCAATCTCGTCGTCATGAAAGCGCCTGTCAGGGGCAGCGCGATGAACCCGACGAGGACCGATGCACGCTGATACCCACATGCACGCCTCGAGGGCCGTGGTAGCCCTGCATGGTACCCCACCCGGATCGTCAGGGTTGCCACGAAACCGCCTACCGCTGAGAATGTTGCTGTGCTTGGCGCGCGAGCGAGCAAGCAATCAGAGGGACCGGGCTCGTGCTAACACGGCAGTGTCCCCCACCGCACGAAGCGGGTGAGGGCAAGAAGGGAACATGCGAAGATATTCTACGAAGGAGGCTCGACTCCCTCATCTCCTCTCACAGCCGTACGAGATTTGGCGATCTGCAGCGCGTCGCCCAAGGCACACGGTAGTACTCGTCTTCCACAGCACAGGTTGCGCTCCCGCAACATTGCTGTACGTCGACCGACGTATACGGTCAAGCGCTATCGCATTAATAATTTTCCAAAAATTGGGTTCAGAGATAGCAGCGCACCAATAGCAGGGCAGGCTGAGATTTTGGCAAAAATTTTACCGTGGTAATTTTTGCAAAATTATTTTCGGCGATTGGATCAAGAGCTCAGGGCTGTCGCGGTCGGCGCGCGCGAGCCCACGGATAGTGTACTGTACACCGCGCGTGGCCGACGGGCCCCGCAAGTCAGAGACGTTGCACGATGTAGGGGACGGACGCGCTCCGGGCTTATACCCCAGCATCGCAGGGGGGGTTCGGACTCTCGTGGGGATTTATTGGCCGCGGGTGGAGGTGATGTAGACGGGAGCAATGGCGGTGGAAATGAAGGACGAGCGACGGGCGTACGCGACACGCTGAACACGGGCTGCGACCGAGTCATGTTGCAAGCCGCTGTGCGCAAGGGCGGCGCATGACGGCGGTCGGCTTCGGCATTGTTCGCGACGGCGCGGGGCGCACGTTCTCGCCCCCACAGCACGCAGTGCGTACGACATTCTCGCGTGCAACAATCCATGTCTCGTCGACGCGCTTGACGGTGACCCTGGCAGCGCGTCTCGTCTGCTTCCGCTTCGCCGTCGCTGCGCGTGCGTGCCAGGGCGCCTCGCGCATTCGCGCCCACTTCGAGCGGTCCGCCCAGCGCTACATCGCGCTCCGTTGGCGTGGAGCGACATGGCGTATACCGGACCCGCAGCGGCTAGTCGACGTAATGCAAGACGCACCGTGGCGGGCAGACAGTTCTTACGATCTACGATTTGGTGGCGCTGCGCGTCTCCGCGCAAACGACGCACGTCAACGCTGACGCTAAAGGGGAGGGCACTGGTCGCACAAGGCAGAGACAAAACACCCACACGGCGCGCAAAAGGGCGATAGCGACATGGGGATGAGCGCAGACGGGACGCAGACGTGTGCGTTGACGGACAACGGGGGAAGGGGGAGGCAGTTGATGAAAGAAACGCATGAGTCTGAACGAAAAGAAAGGGAGCAAGACACACAGCGTGCAAGGAGAAAAACCGCCGGACAGAGGGGGGAAAGGAGAAGCCACGACACTTAGATCGAAGGGGAAAGCACGACCCGCCCTACAAGCACATGTGAACGCGGACGTTCACACTTGTGAGGGGGGGCCGTGTAGCATAAGCCCCCCTGGGGCTTTATTTTAGATTAGATCAACTCAGAATCGGATCGGTTACTGTAGGGCTCGATGCTCTACAGTACCACCACGTGTACCGCCAAGTACAGCGGCGCACGTGTACACGTGTACGCGCGGGACCGAAGAGCGTGCACACAAGTCTACTGTCAGCCCCGATGGCTGACAGTATTAAAGTGTCGACCGAGCGCTACAGTACGTCGCTACAGTACGTCGCTACAGTACATCGGTACTGTTGTGAAGTTACGCTGGACGGGCTGACGTTGTAACGAGTGAGATAGGTGATTGTCGGCGAAATCAGAAGGCACAATGCCCGGAAGTTGCCGGTTCCTTTGTTTAATTCGATGCCCCTTTCTTCCTAGCGCATGTTCTCGTATGTTTATCTTTTATACCGCTCGTGCTAATCGCTTTTCCGCGTCAATTTCGTTTATGCGCGCTGTGTCGCGTTCGCAGGCAGTCAGTGGCATTGCGTCTGTCCGCAAGAAAGGTTCGGCGCCCTATCCGTTCTAGCTTTGTGCAGTCGTGCGTCCGCTTTATGCTGTGTTCCATTTAGGTAGCATGCGACCCTTGGCGTTCGTGGCATTGCTTACGAGGGCTCGCCATTTCATTAAAAGGGCGTTGGCCTCTTGCATTCGTGGCGTTCATTGAGAGGGCCCGGCATTTGCATTAAAGGGGGCGGCATTTGCACAAAAGGGGGCGTGCTGTACATACTGATATAATCAAGAAGCGCGTGGTTCGTGTGAGCCCTAATTGGCTATCTCTTATTGAAGCCTCTGACAACTATACTATTATGATAGGTTATTATGTACATTAAATATGGAGCGGACCGGCGGCGGGGAAGGGCGACAAGGACGGACTTGTCGACGACCGACCGCCGAGGGCCGACTCCCTGCTTATTCTAACGGCGCGCCTTCGCCTTCGGGCGCGTTACACGACACTGAGCGCGGGTAGAGGACGCACGCCTACGAGCCGGATCCACCTCCCCCCGTCGGTACTGGATCGTACCGAGTACCGTGTGGGAGAACGGGTACCGACCGATGTCGGTAAACGTAACGAACCAGAGGGAGATCCCGTAGGGGTGATCAGACGATACTGGAAAGGCAGGGGATAACTCAGCTTGTACACGGGGTGCACGTACCACCACGGGTGACAGGTGACGGCGGAACGGCAACGTGTACCGCCGTACGTATAACGTCTCGATAGGGTACAGTAGACTAGAATTTCCCACTGTAAGGGCGTAGAAATTAGTGTAATAGAAGTGTCAGCCGGGGGAGTCCCAGCTAGCACACGTGGTGCGCGCTCTGCCTGCGAGTACAGGTGGCAGGAGTACAGCCACGTGTGGCGCTGTACGGATTACTCCCCGGTGGAGTACAGTAGAGGTACTCCACTGTAGTGATCCAAAGTAGAAGTGGATCACTACTGTACTGCCCGGCTGCCGGAGGTCGACGGACTTAGGGGCCGAGGCAGTACGCCCCGAGAGTAAAGGGGGTAGCGACCCCCTTGGGAAGAACTGAGGAAAAAGGAGGCCGATCATCCCGTGCGGGTTATTCTTGAGGGCCGGAAGCACACGCTCTCCAGTTTGGTCGTTCCACCGCCTGGTGGAAGCGTACGCCCATTGAGCCCTATTCCTTCCGGGGTTGCAATTCCATTCGCCCATTCACCGGAGTCATAACCGCCGCCCTCAAAGAGAGGTTGGTGGTGTTGTAATTTTACCGCTGCCGTGGACACCCCCTCCGTGACGGGGTAAAAACCGAACCGAAAGGATCTATATTATTACATACCGCACCGGGGCGTCGAGGCGTCGATCCGCTCGCGCGTGTGCGCGTCCTCCCCGATCAGGCTCTATCACGCTACCCGGGCCCGTGCTCCGGTTCCGTAGCGGGTGTCCGTCTTCCCTTGTCTTCTCCCTCTCGAGGGTCTCCGCAAGAACTGAGTATACACCCCTCTCCGTTCGGGGTGTTTATACTACACAATCGGCAGGAAGCATGGGCTTCCAACTTGCCCAACTCGTCTAGTTTTAGTTGAAAGCAGTGGAGACGTGAGACAAGGAGCACACAGGTGGAGTCGGATGGCAGTATGGAGTTCCCAAGTGCAGTCAGTCGGGATCCGTTATCAGAAGTTCGGGCTAGTAAAGCTAATGCGAGGTGGGTTGTCATGATCAAGGTGACAGACAATAGAAAGCGCGCTATTATTGGAATCCCATTCGATGGGAAGCAGAGGGCGACCACACGATGCCTGCGTGTTGGTGGCAGCATTCTCATCTGAGCTGGCAAGTGTTCCTGTAGGTGCGTCCGAAACAATAGAAAGTAAAACTGTAGGAGTGGCTCTAAATTGTGTTATATATTTGTAAATGCAGCAAATTTGGATGTCAGAAGGAGCACTTCTGGAGCATACCAGTGACCTTTGGAGTGCATTTGGAGGACACGTGGAGCAACACGAGGGGTGCGCCTCGCCCTCCTTTTGTGCTCCATTTCTCGCTGGCAATTGTCCTCCGAATGTCCTCATTTGTCGAGAAAATTTCCCTTAGGGTCATCCGCGTTCGGCTGGCGCGCATAATCCTCACTGAACTCTTCACAAACAGCATTGCAAAAGATCTGTAGAGATAGGAGCGCCGAGGAATCCGACATTCGGGAATACTCATCAACAGCGTCCGCCGCTGTGCCGTACGCCAACATCCGGAGGGCTGCAACCATTCTCTGGACGGGGAACAGGCCGAGATCGCCTAGCGCATTCGGCTTCCGCTGGAACTCCCCGCGAGACGACAAAGCATTGTAGATTGTGTCAAACGTAGACCAGGACATTCGGAAGCGGCGAATGTTTTTTCACTGTGACGCGGGTTTGATCCCAGATAGTCGTCCTGCAGCCTCTTCTAGGCTTCTTCAAACGCACGATCTACGTTTGGCATGCGGCCAATGCCGGAGCCGGCCGCTGAAGAGACAAGGGCACCACCGCTGTTGCCGACGACGGCGGATACAGCTGCACCCGCTGCCCTAGTCTGGTCTGCGATGCATACAACCACAACATGGTCTTCAAACGGGTCAAGAAATTCCATTTCAATCTGCGAGAATGCATCCTGCGAGGTGTGGTCTATGGTAAAACGTGGCGGCAAGGCGGACGCCCGACAAAAAAGTACTTTCCTCGGATTGTTGTCGATAGTTTTTCGATAGAATCGGCCACTCAATTCATGACAAGTTGCTATAGAATATAGTGATTAGTCGCTACCGGTGGAGTTGCTCTAATACGAAAAGGGGAATTGATACTGCAACGGTACGACCTACATGTCGTACAGTATCAAATCCATGTCATGTAGATCGCTGCGGCCACGTGTCGTTCGAGTGCCATGCATGCGTGCAGCTCGGCCGCCAGGCATACAAGTGTACTGTATGGGGTGCTGATGAACTGTGATTGTTGGCCAGTCTTACGGCGTGTAGTCGTCTCCCGATTGTCAATGAGTCTGAAGTCCCAGTGCCGCGAGGGGGGTCGAGATTGTATAAGCGGGAGCTCTGTCTAGACAGGCTCTGGGTGCACCGGCATTGGCCAAAGAGGCTATGTGCGAGAATGTTTCCTTCTAGCTACCTCTCGAGTAGTCGGTCGTTTAGAGCGGAAATGTGTCTCAAATTGGTGAATAGTACTGCAGCAAGGAGCTTGGGAATGGGAGATAATGAGGAGCTTCAAATATTTCAGATGTTTGCTTGCGGTTTATATGTGTCCTTGGGCGTGTAGTGATTGTTTTATAACTTTTGGCCAGAGGCATGTTTTGCGCGAAATTAGTGGAGGACAAGTCGCTCCGTTGCGGGCGTTGTGCGCCGCAAGAGGGGAGGAATGCGAAAGGATTTGAATGTATTGAAAAGGTGTACATTACAGTACTTCAAGGTTTTTTTATTTTTACCGCTCTTCCGCCCGCGCTTCTTCTCTATCCGCACCGTCGACACAAAAATATACGTCACCTCGTTGCGCCGGTCGCGCTCGTCGAATCTCATGCTACTCGTGCTAATCACCCGCCCATACAGCTCCCATCTTCGCCAGCGCCTCCTGCACGGCCGCGGCCACCGCCTTCCCCTTCTCCTGCTCCATCCTCGTGTTCCCATTCCGCCTCCTTCCTCTCTATCTCCTGCAACCGCTTCCGCTCTTCCTCCTCTACCTCGTACTTCATCTTCCACATCGCCGCCAACGCCTTCCGCACTTGCTCGCCCGCTCGCGCCACGTCTTCCTCCGGCGATTTCGTCCAACGCCACTCCTGTTTGCGCTTACACCTTTTCTGCGTGCTCTCCATCGCGTTGCTAGTGTTGTCGTGGTCGAGCACCTCTTCCCCCTCGCCCGAGCCGTCTCTACTGCAGCCCCGCGTACCTTGCCTTCCCGTGGTCCATCACCTCCTCTCCCTCGCCTGAACTGCCCGTGCTACAGCATCGCGTAGCTCGCGTTCCTGTGGTGCATCACTCCCTACTGTAGCATAAACACCCCCAGACAACTGGAGGTGTATGCGCAGTTCGACCAGTAGACCCCGTTCGAACAGGAAGACGGGTGAAGCACCAGCTAACAAGGCAGGGAAGCGGGCCCTGGTAGCGGTGTGGTAGAGCGGGAAGGTCGGGGACGAGTCTACGCGCGGGCTGATCTACGCCTCGACGCCCCGGAGCAGCGCTGGGTAACGTACCAGCGCTGACGGGCGGAGGCGGATCTAGGCTCGCTCGCGCACGCGTGTGTCCCCCCCCGCTCCCTTCCACCTAACGCGCGCAAAGGCGAAGGCGCGTAGTTAGAATAAGCTGGGTGAACTGACCTCGGCGGTCGGTTGAGGACAAGTCCGTGCTTGTCCCCCTCATGCCGCCGTCGGTCCGCTCCATATTTAATATACAAAACAATCTATCATAACACTACAGTACCAATGTACTGTAGTGGGCTACTGTAGTGCAGGTCGGCCTGCACTGTAATACTGTCAGCTATGTCGAGGCTGACAGTACACGTATTACCCGTGGTGCGTGCGCCCTTCGTTCGCGCGTGGTACACGTGTGCACGTGTATGCACGTGTCCCCTGTCCCCGTGGTGTACACGTGGACACGCGCGGTTGTACTGTAGAGCGTCGAGCTCTACAGTATGGGATCCGTTGTTGATCTAATCTAACTAAAAAACCCCAGGAGGGGGTTATACTACACCTACACCTCACCTGAATCGCCCCTACTGCAGCCCCGCGTAGCTCGCCTTCCCGTGGCCTATCATCCCCTCCCTCTCGCCCGAACCGCCCGTGCTACAGCATCGTGTAGCTCGCGTTCCCGTGGTCCTTCACCCTCTCCCCCTCACCTGAACCGCTCTTATTGCAGCCCCGCGTACCTCTCGTTCCCGAGGTACATCACTCCCTCCCCCTCGCCTAAACCGCCCCTGCTGTAGCATCGCATAGCTCGCGTTCCCGTAGTCCATCACCCCCTCTTACTCGACTGAAACCCCCTACCCCTACTGCAGCATCCCGTAGCTCGCGTTCCCGTGGTCCACCAGCTCCATCTGCTAGCTCGAACCGCCCGCCGCCGCCTTGCGTGACTCGGCTCCTGCGCCGCCAGCCGAACGCGGGCCGGCTGGGCGCGGAGAGCGTAGGCAAGTCCACCACATATTTAGCGGGAAACGAAGGCGCCGTCGTGAGCGACAGTCTATGGACATGATGTAGATCTGAAAGGGGTGAAGTGATGTCGGGGTCCGTGTGTGTCGCGTACCAAAAAGAGCGGGGAGGTCAGGAAGGGTGGGCTAGTAAACCCCTATGACCGCCAAGTGTCCGGGTGGCGGCCTGGCCTGCGGCCCGGTCGCGTCCCGCCCGTGGCCGCCAAAAATTGTCGATCCGAAATTTTCCCGTTTATTTTCCGAAAAGTGGCAAAATTTGCGAATGTGCACAGACAGGCGCACACACACACACACACAAACATGAGTATTAGTAGTTGTGGACAAGTGGGCTCCGTGCGCGCTTCGCGCGCCAAGCCAAGTCCTTTCGTCCTCCGCTCCTCGTTCCGCACACGCCGTCGTTCCCCGCCCCGCTGTTCCCCCGCCCTCTGCGCTAACTCTCCCGTCCTCTCGCCGGTCGTCGTCGTCCCTTGCCCCCTCGTCCTGCCACGCGTTACTTGCCCATGCGCGCCGCGCCCGGTCCGCGCTGTCGCCCTCCGCGCCGCCGCCCGCCGGTACTCCTTTCCCCCCCGGGCTTGGTCTGGTCCCTGCAGCCTGCAAACATGGTCCGCGCCGCCGATCGCTTCCGCCTAACACTGCTACACGGCGGCTGCTCCCAGCACTCACCTGCCCGAGCGCGCCCTTCTGCACCGCCGTCTGCGACACCCGCCCGGCTGGCAGCGACCACCTTCGGCGTTCCTCGCCTCTGCGCGATGTGCGCGGCCCGCGCCGCCGCCCTCCACGCCACCGCTCCCACCACCACCTCGACCGCCGTGTCCCAAGCGCACCCATCCGCTACGTCTCCGCGCTGCAGGCAAAGCCCGCCCACCAGCCTGCAGATCGCCTCTGCCACGCCCACGTCCGTCCGCCCTACCACCGCCGCCCACTACGCGCGTCACTGGCCACATCTCGCCGCGCACCGCGCTCTTCGCCGCGTGCTGCCCGCTCATGTTGTGCAGCAGCTCACGCATCTCGCCACCACGCGCGCGTCGCCCGCCTGCCGCTCCAGTAGCGTCCCCACCGTCGCGTGGAATCGCTTTGCGTGGAGCTGCATGCACACCGCGTCCGCGATCGCATGCGCACGCTCGTCCCACCCGCCGCACTCGCCCACCACAGCGTCAACGCCCGCCTCCGCTGCTACACGGCACACCACGTCCGCCACCGTCCCTGCGCAACCCGTTTGGCGCCGGCTCCCCGTCGCGCCTCCGCCGCCCCCCGACACGCGCGCCTGGTTGAAGCCCCTTGTAGTACTCCACGCTGTCCAGCTCCGGCCCGGTCCGCTCCCGTGCCCTCCGCCCCACCAGCGCACGCGCGAGTGTGGTGCTCCACGCCGCCCCGTCCCGGCGCCCCCACCTATTCGCCACTAACACTCCGCACCCACACTCCCATACCGTCCCCATCGCCGCCCCGGTCTACACCTCCTCCACGTCATCGCCACACACCCAAAACTGCCCTCCAGCCCCCATCATCTTGCAGCCCACCGCCCCTATCGGCGCCCGTCGCCACCCCGGCCCGCACTTCCTCGTCGCCGCGCATTCACATCCGCCCCCCAAAATCGAAGCACCACGCGCTGCACAACCCCGTTTTGAAGAATTCCGGCCCCCCACGCACAGCTCCCCGCACACCACCGCCCTGCCCACGTCGCCGCGAGCCTCCAGTATTCCCCGTGTCTCACGCGTCCGCCCCCTGTCGCACGCGTCCATCTACCACACCGCCGCCACGTGCTCGCAGTTCCCGCCCCAGTTCCGCCCACTACGTAGATCCGCGTGGCACGGTTTAAACGGATCCGGGCTAAAATTTGTAGTGTACCCTTCTCACCGGCTTAATTTGGGTAATGGTGTAATTTGGGTACCGTTCGAACCTCGAGCCCATGCCTTCCCCGCCTTCTAAAATTTCCATCGTGCATCCCAAAACCCGATACCTCGCGCAGGGACAGTATTCTCCTCCCTCCTCCACACGTGCGCCTTGACTCGGCAGTGGTGGTATGCCACCGTCAATGAGAGCGCAAGCGCTCGTTCACAAGAGGCAAATCGCAAAAAGAAAAGAGGAAGCAGCTCGACGTGCAAAGCTCCTTTACCTAATCAAAGGGGGCGACAGCGCCCTCAAAGCGCCAGGAAAGACAGGCGTGTCTCGATCAACCGCCATACGAATCAAAAAAGCTTATCAGAGCTCAAACACGGACGAACTTAAAAGTTGCTAAATACAGAGCGCAATCACGCCGGTCACAAACCCGTTCTGTCTCCACATGAGGAACAACTTATAGTTAACCGAGCTCTACATGCCGCCCAGCATGGCTTCGCAGTAGACAACAACGTGAGGAGAACAGTACACGCCCAAATTTCGGCTGATCGTTCCGCCAGATACGGAAATGGCTTGCCCTCACTAGAAGCTATCCGTTCATTTCGAGCTCGTAATCGCTCCCTCGCTTATCGTGTTGCTGAGAATGTCTCAAGCGCACGCCTTGCTGCTGAGAATCAGTCTCTTATACTCACTCTGGCGAAAGCCCTCAAACGTATCGAGGAAAATCATCCAGGCATTTTTTGGGCCCACGCCAAATTTGGAACTGGGACGAGACGGCTGTCTCAGGAGAGTATAGTCGAAAATTAAAGTGTTACATCTCCTCCAGTACCCACAGCGGTGGTGCGAGGAGAAGCATACGGGACGCTGGGAAGCATGTGACCGCTGGTATCGCTGTGGCGGCTTGCGGAAACATTGCACCTCTATTTCTCGTAGCTTCCGGGAAGCGGGTTGTGCGCACTTGGAAGGAGCCCCTGAGCGAACTTGACTTTACTGACTCGCGAAGAATACACCATTGGCTTTGTGAGTCACAGTGGTTTCCCTCAGACACATCTCTTCACGTAACAAAGAATGGATCCGTGGATCGAAACATAATCGTCAAAATTGCAGAGCACATAAACAAGCGTGCTCGAAAAACCATCTCTTCAGATAAGACAATTGTGCTGTTGGTGGACGGACACAGCTCTCGTGATGGGCTAAAGTGGCTTGAGACGTGTAAAAGATTGAATATTATCGTTATATGGCTCACCGCAAACACAACGCATATTCTCGAACCCTGCGACCAATTTGTGAATCGCTCATTTCAGAAAACAGTGCGGGAGACGAGGGACGAATTGCGCTCTATGAGCCATTTGTCATTGGCGAATACCTCTTACAAAATCAAACTGGCAGTTGCAGGCCACCAGTCCATCACACCGGACGATGCTCGAGCGTCGTTCGTCAAATGCTTTATTTGGCCTATGCACTACCGTTTTATGTACCTTGCTTTCTCTGAAAGTGCTCTAAATAGCCTCGACACACGATCTGGTACCTCACATCTGTAGTGCAGTGACTCTGCGCCTTTTATCCCTGGTCACCGCCGATGCGGGGCCGCGTTCCCCGCCTTTGACACGTGTGTCACACGTGTGCTCATCCAAAGTGTACGCGTACACTTTGGATGAGCCCACACGTGTATGCTGTGCACTCCCGTCTATGACACGTGTACTCATCCAAAGTGTACGCGTACACTTTGGATGATACCACACGTGTATGATAAGCGCGCCACACGTGTACTGTGCGCGCGCACTTGGGAAGCTACCCCACGTGTACCGCAAGTGGCCACACGTGTATGACAATCGTATGACACGTATATGATACATGTACAACACGTGTACGACACGTATACATACGTGGGGCCCACAAGTTGCTACGCTAATGAGCGTCTAATGCCAAGTGGCAATTCTAATGACGATAATTAATTATTAATTACCCATTTAGTAACGGACGCCGACGACGGCGCTCGGCCTATATAGGTCGGGTGTCGGAAGGCGCTACAGTAAAGGGGCATCAGGTGATCGGACCCCATCTCTGGTAGGATCCTCTACGGTTCCTATCTAGTTGGCTAAGTCTGGTACCTGCACCCTTCGTCGTCATCCTTTTTCTTGTTTTTCCTTTACTTTTTTCCCTATTTTCTACGTTTCTACGCTACACTTCTCCTTCCTTCTTTCTTCTCCCTTCTTGTTTTGTTCTTCTTCGACGCTGTCGATAGCGGTCCGCGACGCGACCGCCACAACCACTCCTTCTAGTTACTCGATCCCGAGTACCCCTTCACGCGCTGACCGCGACTCTACCGGCGATTCTCGCGTTATCTCTGAGCCATGAACAGAGGGTCCCGAACACCCTGGTGGTGACTGGACATACCACTTTTCCCCATCGCGAGATTTATGCCCTCGTTGGGGAATGTGTCCACTGCACTACAACATCCCAGTAAAGGACGTCAATTTGTCAGTTGGACATCACATGCCGTCATGCGGACGCAAAACCTCAAACTACAAAAAGAAGTTGACGAACCGACTGACTGCAGGCTACCCGACTCCCCGCTCTTGCACAGGTTGCTTGTCTTCTCCAGTCCTATTAAAGAGTCCAGAACATACTATCACACGAAATCCGTGCCCGTAAAACGGCATCCTGCACTCGCATAGCACGTAAAAATAGTGGAAAATGCAGGGAGCGGCTGTTATCACTTCAAATGTTTCTCGAAGGCTGTCAGAGGCTAACAAAACTTCAAATCGCGAACACACGAGCTCATCGGCTATCAAGACACAGTAGGGTGATGTCGAGGGAGTCGTTTTGTGACAAAAAAACGTAGATCCTGCTGGAGAGACGAAGGTCCCTCGAAACCTAGAGAGCAGTTTTTCGGATTCTTTGGACGGTGTTCCCCTGGGTCAGTGGCCGACATAGAGTCGGTCTAGTGTCAAGGGGAAAGGGGAGAGTCGCAATACAGGTCCGCAACATGCCGCAACACAAAGTCTCCTCGGGTTGTCGCAGCCTAGTTTAATGTGCTGCGGTATGGGTACCCAAATTGAGCCCGATGGTACGTGGAGCAGTCAAAGAGAGATTTTTTGGTACTGAAAATCTGGCCAGTACAGGGGTGAAATGGCCGATTTTAGGAAAATTCTAAAGCTACCCAAATTGAGCCGATGAGAAGGGATACTGTAGCGCGGCCGCGCTCGGCAGTCCGCACAGTTATTTTAATTTTAAATTTAAACTTGTCGCCACTTGTCAACCTGTACTGTAGTAGGGCCCCGCCCCGCAGTTCGACAGTAGTTTTAATTTAAACTTTTTCACTGCCGCCACTTGTCACCGCCACGTGTCCCCGTGGCGGCCTGGCCTGCGGCCAGGCCCTCGCCCGTGGCCGCCAGAACACACGTGTCCCCGTGGCCGCCACCTGTCACGGTAGTGCCAATGGCAACGCGGGAACGCGCACACACACACACACACACACACACACACACACACACACACTCACTGTGATGCCAAGAACTGGTCCGATGCCTCCGACCACCGTAGGTGGCGGAGGCGACGGCGACTTTATTCAGTTTGCTATGGTAGACCTAAATGGCTGTATGCCTTATCTGTGAGGGCTGCCTTATCTGGATGGAACCATGTGATTTTTGTTTTAGTGGCGCGTTGGCCGAGAGTCGAACTTGGTTCTGGATGGAACCACACTCCCCCCGACGCGAGGGCAGCGTGTCCTGTGTGTCTTTTACAGCGATGTTCTTCTTGTGTGCGCGGTAGAGTGTTGTTTTGAGGGATTTGGTGAGGATGTCGGCGTATTGTTCGATGGATGGTATCCGCCGGATGTGCAATTTTCCCTGTTGTACTGTGTCGTGGAGATAGTGATATCTCACGTCGATGCACTTCCTCCTTTCGTCGCGCCCATGCTCTTCGCCATTTGCACCGCTGCTGTGTTGTCCACATGCAGAGTGGGCGTGTTGGTGGGGAGTTGTATTTCGCGGATGAGGTTGTGTAGCCAGAGTGTGAGGGCCGTTGTCTCGGATGCGGCGATATACTCCGCCTCGCAAGTGCTTTTTGCGACGACGGGCTGTTGCTTCGCAAGCCACTGTACTGGTGCTCCATTGATGAGCGTGACCATGCCGCTGATTGATTTTCGGCTTGTGGCGTCGTTCGCATAGTCGGCGTCCGAGTATGCGCAGATGGTGATTGTGCGGTTTTTTCCGGCTGGCATGAGAATGCCTTCGTCTCGAGTACTGTGGAGGTACTGTGCGAGTCGTTGCAGCAGATTCCAGTGGCGCTGTGTCGGTTTCTTCAGCGCGCGGGCGAGCGTGGTCGCTGCGAACGCTATGTCCGGGCGCGCGCTGTCCGCTATGTATCTTATTTCGCCAACTGCTTTGCCATATATCGTGGCAATGTCAGCTCGCTTTTCCTCTTCGTCGGTGGGTGGATCCATTTTTATGCCGTCGAGATATGGGGTGGTCCTCTTGTTGCATCCTGTCTGCGCTAGGAGTGTGACCACGCTATTGATGTGCGACGGTTGGGAGATGTGTATTCCCTGAGTTGTGTACCTTATTTTCCAGTTGAGGTACGAGGTCGGGCGTCCCATTCTTTTCACTGTATATTTTTTTTGGAGTGTGTGGTACAGTGAGTCGATCATGGATTTTGTGGTGGCGATTGGTAAAAAATCGTCCATGCTTATGCCAACTATCAGCTTGTCCTTCCCTTCTGTTTTCGTGAAGAGGGACGTGTCTGAGCGCATTTGTTTGTACCCGTGACTCTTGAGGTGTGCGTGCAGTTTGGTGCTGTATATGTTGGCGGCGGCGGGTGTGCCGTATACATTGCCTTTTAGCTGCCCGTGCGTGGCTGCGTGCTTGAAAGATCCGTCGAACCGCCTTGGTTGCCATACGAACACTTTCCGTTTGTGTTGGTATGCCTCGTGGAGGTACGCTCCCGATATGTCGAAATGTTCGATCTCCATGTTGCAGGACGCAGCGATGGCGAAAAGGGTGCGGATCGTGCTTCTGTCAGCCATGTACGTCGCTGTCTTCTCCGGATCGTAATGAGTGTGTGGGGACATTCTGTCCCCGCGGATCGAGCACCGTGCTTTGTGTTTGGTGCCTGTGTGATCCCTCTTGTAACGATATGTCATCGTCGTCGGGACGATGTCTCGTCTGTTGGTGCTGTCTGTCTGCGATCGCCAGTCAATTGCCTTCATCTCGTCAAGCTGGTTGAGTTCGGTGTCGTGAGCTTCTGCCCACTTTTTGGCGTCTGGGTATTGGCGCGCTTGCTTGAGAGTTTTGGGAGGGGCGGTCGTGTTGGTGACAGTCTTCGGGATGCGTGCTGTTCTTTGCGATTTTTTCTTCGGCGTGCTCTGTGTTTTTTACAGTGCCGTGGTGTTTTCGCAGGGGTCTTGCTGCCGGTGGTAGGCTCTGAAGTCCGCTGCTCGCATTTTGCTGTACCTTCGGGTTTGAAGGTTTTGAACACAGATATGTGTCTCGTCCAGTGCGTACATGTATCTCACTTGTGATGCCTTGCTGTGGAGTTTTGGCATGTTGGGTTTGAGAATGGGGGTATATCCCAGTTGTCCGAACGCAATGAAGTTTTTGAGCTGTGGCTTTTGCTGATGCCACAGCGTGTGAGGGATTCCTTTCACCCCGTGGTGGTAAGTTATGTTGTATTTAAATACAGCATCGCTCAAGGCGTCTTGCCAGTACACGTCGTGGAGTTTGCTGTGTGCGAGCGTGGCTCTCACTTTATCCATGAGTGTGCGATTGATGCGCTCGGCGAGAGAGTTCTCCTGCGGCGTTTATGGCGTCGTCGGTCGGTATTGGATTCCTCTGTGTTCGAGCTGCTTCTGCACTTGTTTGGCGAGGTACTCTTTCGCGTTGTCCGTCACGAGTAGGCTCGGCTGCTCTCCATTTTCCGTTGCTATCCTATCGATGGCTTGGATGATTGTGTGTGGCACTTGTGCCCTATTGTGGAGGCAGAAAACCCATATATATCTCGTGTTCGTATCTATGACTGTGAGAAAGTAGCGACAGTTATGTTGGGACGGGGGGTGTATTGCACCGCAGACATCCGAACAGAGACTCTCTCCTCTTTCTGCGTGGTGTGCCGTGCGTTTGTGTGGCCTCGTGGCTGTTTTCCCGTGTATGCACCCGGTGCATGTCATTTGTGCACTGGTGTCTGGTAGGTCTTTTGGCATTCCAGGGAGTAATTTGTGTCGTGACATGTGAGCTATTGTCTTTGGGTTGGCGTGGTTGAGGCGGATGTGCCATTCCGCCATTTGCTGTGCGGCCTCTGTGGGGATTTGTTGTCTCGACGGTGTGCTGGGTGTGTTTCGCAGTGTCGGTGTTTGGCGTCCCGTGGTGTTGAATGGTAATTGATCGCTGCGTCGCCGTGTGAGGGGGGATGTGAAATTGGGGATGCCTGCATTTTTTTTGGGTGCTGGTTTGGCACGAGTTTTGCTGGTCGTTGTTTCACGGTTGTATGTCCTTGCTCCTTTGGCGGTTGCTTGTGGTTGGAGGCGGTACTGACCGTTTTCGAAATGTGCGGTGAGTTTTGCTGGTGGCAAGCGCGTCGGTTTGTGAAGCATTGCTTTGGTTCTGGAGAACGTCACATGTCCGTGCGCTGCCAGGTCGTGTACTAAGAGCAAATTTTCTTTGATGCTCGGTGCATGCACGGCTGGTACTCGGACGCTATTCCTCTTCTGTGTGATCTTAATTGTGCCAGTGTGCGTGATTGGGACGCGTTGGCCGGTTGCCGTGGTGGTTAGTGTACCGTTGCTGGGTCTCATACACGCGTGGGGTGTAGCGGTATGAGTTGGATTTGCTCCGGAGTCGATGATGAATTTTTGAGTACCTTCGCTCGTGTCGTCGCGTGTTTGCAGTTGCTCTTCGATCGCGTGTAAACGATTATGCAACTGGTGCAAGATGTTTGTTTCGTCAGTCTGTGTGTCGACGTTGTTGTGCGCTGCTTGCGCTTGTGCGTGGGATTGTTTCTGTTTGTACCTCCGAGTGTAGCAGTTTGTTGTTTCGTGGCTGATGCTGCCGTGGATCGTGCACCATGGACCTTTGTATGCTGTGGGTTTTGTGTAGTGAGGTTTGTTGCTCACTGTCCGCCTGGGTTGCATTCTGGTTGCGCGTTTGCGCGGTGCTGGTGCTGTTTGGTGGGTGTGTATCTGGGTGTGCAATAGCTGGACTTGCTGCACATGGTTGATAAACCCGTTGATGGTGAGGGGTGGGTTTCCTGTCATGATGATGGCGAGTTGTCCCATGTCTGGGTGCTGTGCCATTCCCTGTATCATGTACCTCACTGTGGTGCGTTCCACATTGATGTTTGGGAATTGCGCTACTTGCATCCTGTATCGGATCTCTCTGTGTTTTTCAACATAGTCTTTGAGCTCCTGTCCCTGTTGGTATCTCGTGTTGCGAGCTTCTGCATCGAGGAGCTCGTGGTTCTCCGTCGACGATGTGTCCACTGTAGATCTTATGATGTGGCAGATCGTTTGAGGTTCGTAACGTAGAATGTGGGGTGGCAGGATTTTGATGACTTCGTTGGTGAGACTTTGCATGATGGCTTTCCTGATCATGTCCGCTTTCTGTTGTTCTTGCGGTGCGTCCGTGTTCGGCTCTGTGGTCGTGCTCGGTGGTGTGGTGAGAAGGTGTGCTGCCTTGATCGTGCGAGCGTAGATCTCAAGTGCGTCGTACCAGTAAGTGTGATTACTTGCTGTGAGTCTGGGTAGTTGACCCGGGGCCGATGCTTGTTGATCTGTCATTGTTCTGTGGATTTAGAGAGCTGGGGACGAGGGTTAGTGTGTTGCGCGGGGTGGTGTTGGTCTCGCGCGTTTGTCGCAGTTGGGATTGTGGATCGTGTGCTGCGGATCGGTAGTCAGTGGTAGTGTGTGGTGCCCATAACCTGTGATGCCAAGAACTGGTCCGATGCCTCCGACCACCACACACACACACACACACACACATTAACCGTCCGCGCCAGCGTCTCACTCTGTAGTTATACATAAAGTGTTTTGGGAATGATTTGTGGTCATTGCTCGCTCTACGTTGTTGTCTGTAGGAGACTTTTTGATGCACTAGCAACCTGTGACGGCTTCGGAGTTCTCATCGTCCTATTGAAGGCGTAGTGGTAGTTTTTTGACTTTTATGCGGTTGACTAGAAACACTTTACCCTCGGATATCAACTTTTGGATGTTTCATGTATCGAGTAAGGAGCAAAGTTTAATATCCATCGTAATATGTGAACTCCAATGCTTGTGGATCTCTTTTCGTTCCCCATTGTGCGAGGTTCCTTAGATCGAAGGTCCCTTGCCACGAGAGACTAATGCAGTGAAGGTGAGCCCGTTGTCGTATTTTTCGCGCCCCTGGGCGTGGTCCTGTCATTTTTTCCTTAAGTGTACTTCCGCCATCATATAAATCCGAGTCGTCAGACCGCTTCCATCCCCATCTCATATTTGATCCTTTCAGAGCTCACAATGGTTCACCAAATGGGATCTCCCAATGCTGAGATAGGTCACGGATAAACTGTGCGCGCGGCACGGTTTTCGTAAGTTAAAGAGTCAAGCAATTTGTCTGTCCTCGGTGACACGTCTCTCTGAAACCACGGAATACTACCCGGCCTTTTTGCTTGCATCCTCTAATTGTGCTATCCCCATATCTCCAAGTTTCCCTTGCCGAGATACGAGTCCTTATGCGAACATTCTTTTACTTGATTTCGCGTGTCCAAAGCAATGCCACATCAAGACTTGATCATGTAGTTGTTTTCGTGCACCTGTTAGGCTGTAAGCATGCTATTTGCACTGCACCCACTCTTGGAGCCCGTCCCATTGACTACTGAGAGCACCAGATGCATGCTTCGAGTTCAGGTAGGTCCCATGAAAGATGCGGTTAACCTGATGCAAGCCGATGCGCTGACTGTCCGATGAAAAAGTAAAGGCGCCCACGGTGATTATTTCTACCTTTTGGTAGGTTTCCCATGACTGATGAAGTGTTACGGTGCTGCATCACCCTCCGCTGATTCCATATTAGCAATCGATAAATCGCGAAACTCGGTGTAGCCCTAGCCCTTCTCCCAAGATAGCGCACATTTGTTGAACGTTCCATGTGGTGTCCGTTCCGCGAGCCACATGAGTGCATGGCCTAGAGAGAGGAATCGCTCCCATTTTCGTTTCGCAACTGCTTGAACGTCCATGCAAAACCAACTCAGCATTGGTCAAAGCCGCATATCGTTCACTCCACCTCTACGTAAAGTCTGTGCTGGTGATCCGGCATTTAATTCGGACCCCTGATCTTTATGACAGGCATGATGGCGGACAGAAAAACTTCAAAAGCAACCCATCTCGTGTTCTCAGTCATGGATGAACTGCATTGAAGAATTTAGTCATTCCAAAGAACAAACATATTTATTCCGTATGCATATCAGCAAACAGGGCAAGAGAATTGCGAAGGCGTCCAGACTGACAACTGTGCATTTTTACCTCCCTTACTCTGTCGCAAGCGCCATTCGTCATGTCTGTATGAAACGCAACATGAAGCCACACTGTTGTTGTCCAGACGTTCGTCCATGCCGCCACTATGCCATGCGTCGTTGCTGCACCGTTCAGCCTGCTCTCGCAAGGCTGCCCAGTCTCGATCCTCACGGACATCACGATTCGCGTCATGCCCTTCAGGACAGATTCCGTGACTACAGAGTAATCGGTAACGCCGCAGTTGTTTCGAGGGTACGTTGTCTAAAGATGAGTCGGGCATTTTGGAAGAAGTCTCTTTCAACCAGCATTCGCCAGCAGTTTTAGAATTCCAAGAAGTTGTGTGGTTTGGGGGTCCAGTGCAACGAATGGAATCCTTTTTAGGAGAAACCTATCAAGAGTTTTCTTTTCGTTGCCAGCAGTAGTTAGAAAAGAAGAAAAGGTGGGGGGACATGGAACACTGCACTACTGTGCGATACAGCCTACTGCCTCATAAGGTTTAAGTTTCCTTATCACGCCTTGCAGATATTTGTCAGTTGTGTAGGTCTGGTACAGTATCGCGGTGCGGATCAGGCGATTTCCAGCAGACTAGTTGCGGATTGCGTGGGAGGCCGGAAAACGTTACCCAGTGGGGTGCAAGTGGACGGGGTGGAGAGGCGCGGTCTGCTGCATGCGTAGCCATTATCAGCTTGGGGCGGACGCACCGGATCGAGAGTACCTGTGTCACACGCCAGCACTGGTGTTCCTGGACGATCTGTATGAGGCGCCTAAGTGAACAGGCAGTTCCGGGGCTCGCTGAAGAGAGCGATGCAGGATGCGAGGTAGAGAGGGTTTGCGCACCCCGTGACAGGGGTGAAGTCGGTGAGCGAGCGATGCTGCAATAAGAATGTGCGGAACGCCTGTGGACGGGAACATCACGCCCGATGAGAAGATGTGAGTAGAGGCTAATATCAGAAGTCAAAGGCGACTATTTGCGTCCGGGTTTGCAGATAAGAACCGTGAAAGTGCTGCTGCTCGTGGTCGCAAGTGTTCTCGAGGGTTCTTACCCCGCGGGCGAAACCATCCCAAAATTGCGATCGCAGACACAAATCGAGTTCTTCCCCATTTGGCCGGGATAGCTGGAGACTGAACATACTTCAGACAACAAGACTTGTATTCTTGGCTGAGTTCGGCGTCTTTTTCTCTTTCCGAAGAGGAATTCTGATTGTGAGGGGGCAAGGGCTTGCGCGTCAAGCTGCTCCTCTCCGTCAGCAGACGAAACGAAAATTCCTAGATTGCGCACTTTCTCGCGTAGCGTCCAAACTGTTTACTTGTACTGAAACCTTTTGACAACTTAACTCAACTACGAAACATGCATGCACAAAACCTTGGTACAAAATCCTAGATTCACGCCCCGGAACCTGCATGAGAGCCGATCCTTTCATTGAATCTTGTGTGTACTTTTTGGAAGAATTCATAAAACTCTCGGGTATCCACTTGCGAGCGGTCCTTCTTCCCCCTCTTGAATTGAACGGTTGATACCTTCTTCTCCGATGTACACGTTATGCTTATCAAGAGCTTCTCCCGGCGAAGTGGCGCTTCACATTTCATCTTGCTCTCGTTGCGTTTCATTAACACGCTACACTCCATTGCCGTTAGTATTCGCCCGATCTCGAGCATGCATTTATCGGGAGGTAGGTCGGAGTCGAAGCTCGTCATTGAAGAACTCTTTCGTCGGTTAAACATCCCAAATGCGAACATGCCCCTGGTGGCATGTTCATCACGGGAGGGAGAGCGGAAATGTCTGCTTCTGCTAGGTCCTGACCCGTCTGAGGCCGCCGACGCACCCGAGTGTACACGCCCTGAATCCCGGGAAACAGTCTTGCGAGATTCGATACCAAAGTCAGATGTCGTAGTAGAACTCTTTCTCTTCAATGTTTTGTTCAATCCTGCATCGTGACTAACACTCTGCGGAATCCTCGCTCCCTTCTGAATTGCAGCATTGGTCTCAATTTGCATTCGAGGATCAGAGTCCCCAGGGTCATCAAATAGTGTGGTAGGTCCATTCGTGTGTGAAGGAGGTGGATATGATGGAGGAGGACGAGGTCTAAATGGATCCCGCACTGTCGATTGGGTCACCACCATCCTCTGTTGATTCTCTGCTGTGGTAACGGATTTGCCCGGAGCGGCATAGGAAGGAGGAGGGGGTGGAGGAGGTGGTAGCGCCCCGCGTTGTACCCCTCCACTTGGTTTCGGAATTACTGCAGGCGAGGGAGACGGCACCGAATTGGAAGCCTTGCCCGCGAGAATTCCTCGGTCCCAACTCGCCACATTCGCTGCTTGCGGGGGTTTGGGAGCTACGGGAGGTGGTGGAATAACCCTTTGACGAGGCCTCGTCGCTCCACTGGCTTGCATAGGAGGCATGGGTGGTGGTGGCGGTGGTCGGGTGGAAGCTTTCGGAAACCGGTTCTCGGGGGTAGAATTGGATCTCGTCGCACTTGCGACTTCCTGGTCAATGCTTTGACTACTCAGCGAATCTTTCTGTGCATCTCCTTCCACTGAAACATTACCAGCGCCGCTCGGCACTAATGAAATGTTTTCAACGTCGAGATCCCTAAAAGTGTCAGCATTTTCTCCGGCAGTAGTCGCATCCGGAGAGATCATCTCCATTTCTCCCAGGTCGTCCGTGACGTCTGCAACTTCCGTCATTTCCTCTTCGACTTCCTTTGGTTCGAGCTTCTGTAGCAAGGACTGAATGCTGGCAATGTCCTCTTCAGATAAAGGAGTCCCACTATCATCATCAAGCACAACATTTCCATTCTTAGGAATCGTCGCACTTGCTCGTCGATTATCCCAAAAGTCCAAAAGGCGGCTAAACGCTTTCAGCTCAGCCTCAGTAACTTGCAGTGTTTCGTCTTCAGAGTCACTGTCTTCGTCCAATTCTTGTGTTAAAATTATACCCCAAGCCCCTGTGATTGCCTTCGCGCGGGCGAAGAATTGAGCATGACTCGGCGTCACAGCCTTCCCATCATGTACAGAATTGCTTCCATTGGCATTGATATCACGATTCGAGTTAAAACTGGGAGAAGCTGTAATGCCAATGTTGTTTCCAAGCTTGAAAATGCGGCGGTATCGAGCCAACGCAGCCGTAAGTCGTTGTTTCAGAGGTGGTTCCCCTTCTTCATCCTCTTTGGGGATAGAGAAGTCATTGCCCTGATTAAGTCTTCCCGTCGTATTCCCGATGTACTCCACGGTCGTTTCTTCATCCACAGCCTCATCTGGTCCCGCACTTTGTCGTAGTGCGATCTCATTAGTATGGGAAGACTCATGAGGCTCCTCTGTAGGCAAGCTTTCATTCCGTAGCGATGCAGGCGGCTGCGGGGGCTTCATGCTTCTTTCTTCGGAACCTGTAGTCTCGACAGATTTTGCTGCGGGTGCAGAATCCAGGTGAGCGACCGGGTATCCAGGCGTTTGCGGTGCTTCTGCTCGATCCCCAAACCGTGGCGCAGGAACTGACTGAGCATCCGGCTGAGAATCTGCCTGTCCTGTAGAAGACCGATCACTCTTGAAGGAGGATGAGTGTAAGGATGCATCAGGAAGGGGGGGCGGCATTTCAGATTCTGTTGCCATTTTGTTGAAAAGCATGCGGCTTCTTTCGACAATAGAGAGCGGTCTCGACGGCTCCGATTCAGGCTCCGGTTGCGGTACTGCTGCTGTCCTCTGGTCTGGTTCCTTCGATTCCGGTTCCTTCTCTTCACTCTCCTTCTGCTGTGGTGATTTCGTATCGAACGTCACGGTTCGACCAACATCTGCCTGCCTCTCAGCCCGCGCGGTTGCCTTCCGCATCCAAGACGCATCTCCCCTTGCCAGAGCTGCTGGAGTAGTTACAGGAGCCATTGTTGAGGATTTGTAGGTGCTCTGCTTCTTAACACCAGATACAACCCACTTTCGCGTACCCTGCGGCGGAGAAGATGGCGCTCTTGTCGCTAAACCTGAAGACAGCGACGTCGACGACATACTGCCGAGGGTGTCATTTGACTTAGAGGCGGATGTTCCTCCGTCGGACACTCTCGGGTCGCTTGTACCTGCCGCCGGTGACGGCGTTACTGCGAGCGTAGTCTTGATGTTTGCGGAGTTTTCTGAACTGAAGGGTGCTGGAGGTGCAGCCCCGCCAACAACCACAGGTGTGGTCGGCAAAGTATTCGTAGTGGCAATATCTCCCTCCAGTGGTGCGCGGTTTGCGGCGGGAATAGTTGGAGGTGGCGTCGGAGGCGCTCCGCTAGACACAGCCGCCTGTCCATGCCCACTCTTCCTGCGTGGCGGTGTGGAGGTACCAGTATAATTCAAACGAGCGCCGTCACTGCTTGGCGTCGGGGGCATTGGAGGGTCCCTTGTCACCGGAATCCTTGCTTCGGGTACGGCTGCATCATATGTTCTGACTGCATCATTGGCGGGCCTCCCATTGGCGATGCTGCTTGAATGGATAGAATCAGCAGTTGGCGGAGGCACATAGGTGCTCTTCGGGTAATCCCTGGCTTCCTTGCTCTTCTTCCTCACAATGCCCTTTTGAGGGTACAGCGGCACTGGTGGCACTGTCCGTGTAGGGCTGGGGATGGGTGGCGCAGCTAGTGGCGGTGGCGGAACCGTCAGAGGCGGCGGCGGCGGTAAGGGACTACTCCCTCTTGGAACTGATGGCGGTGCAGGGACCTGACTTGTGATCGGAGGTGGGGGAGGAAGAGGCGGTAATGGAGAACGCGGCGCGGGCGGAGAAACTGACGGTGGAGCTGGCGCTCTTTGTGCAAGAGGCATGGCATGCGAGCCTGAATCTATGACGATAGGCGGTGGAGCTGGCTGGCTTACCATTTCGCGGATATCGCGAGATCTCGGAACATGATCCACACTAGACTTTCTAGAGTGCCCACGCCTCCTCCGCCTGCTCACAGGGGGGCTCGCTCCAGTTCCAGTGGCGGAACGCGGAACCGCGTCATCGCCGTCATAGTCAACAGCAAACCAAGGATGCTTCTTCACTTCCGATAATGTATAGCGCTTCTCGGGCACCTTGTGCAATAAGCGAAGTACGAGGTCCTTCGCATCAGGGGGAAATTTCCTCGGAAATTTGACGTCATCGCGTTGGATCATACGGTACAAGACCTTTGTGTTCTCATCGTAAAACGGTAAGAAGCCGGCAAGCAATGCGAAGAGAATAATACCACAAGACCAGGCATCAACCTTGTCTCCGCTGTAGCCTTGCTTGTGGCGCGCAATGATCTCTGGTGCGCAATAATTTGGACTGCCGCACTGGGTGTGCAGCAACTCCTCAGTAGTGCTCGCGCCCTTCATTGCGGATAGACCAAAATCAGTAATCTTTAGCTCGCCGGTTGTCTCATCAATAAGGAGATTTTCGGGTTTAAGGTCGCGATGACAAACGCCCCGTCGATGGCAATACTCGATTCCGTCCACAAGCTGCTGAAAATACCTTCTGCCAATGGTCTCCTCCAGTCTTCCTTCGTTGAGGATCTTAGTGAAGAGCTCACCGCCAGTGACGAGATCCATGACGATATAAAGCTTGCTCTGACTGGTGAGCACCTGACGGAGATTGACGATATTGCGATGTTTGAGGGCTTTCATAATAGCGATCTCGCGTCGTACGTTCATGGTCATCTCCTGAGCCTTGATGTCGCTCTTGTCCATAATTTTGACAGCAACTTGTTCGCCAGATTCTTCATGCACGCCAAGCTTGACCCTAAAAAAAGAACAGGCGGGGTTCAGGGAATGGAGCAACGACCGAGAAGATGATAAGTGTGAGGTCAGTATGTGCTCGACGAAAGTGCAGGGTTCCGCAAACAGGCATGGCGCTGTGGCACGTGGAATGCCGCGAAAGCGCCCGAGATACGAGATAGCGGTACTTACTTTCCAAAGGCACCCTCCCCAAGGGTCTCAAAGAGCAAATATTTTCCGACGCGACTCGCCATGGTGAGACGAACGCGCTCCGCGAAAACAAACAGCTGCACACTCGCAGCTGGGGGATGTGGCGAAAGACGCTAGGATAGGACGCAGCTGATGCAAGAAATAGAAAGAATGGGAAGATAGCTGAGTAGAAATGTCGTGGAACGAAGCGTGCGCTGGACGAAACAGAATGGGGGAAGAATTGGAGGAAATCGCGGGTGGCACGAATAAGAATATAAGAGGCAAGATGCACAAGGGAAGAAGCGATGCGGAAGAAGCGATGCGGAAGACGGGATGCAATGTAGAGATGGTAAGAGAGAAGCGATTTGTGGTGAGACAAAGGGAAGGGAGGGGGAAAGGAAAAGGGAGGGGAGAGGGAAAGGGGTGCGGTGGGACGGTGTGGGGCGCAAGGAGAGTGTGGGGCTGGTTTGACGGCGTGGTGGCGCGGGGAGAGGGGGTGAGGGAGAGGGCGGTGCACCCAAAAGAGGCGGTGGTGCATGGAGGTGGGGAGACGGTGAAAGTGGGGCGGTGTGATGGTATTTTGTGGGGGTGGGCATGATTGGGTGGGAACGGGGGAAGTGTGGGGTCCGCGGGGCGCGTGACGGGCAGTGTGCGAGGAGGGTTGTGGATGGAAATGTGAAGAACAAGGGCCCCTCGGCGCGGGGCTACGCGTGTGACCGAAGATGCCGAATACGTCGGCCGTGCCAGGTGGCGGCGTCGCAAATGACGTTGATATGGAGGGTCATGGGGACCGGGGGTCGGCAACGAGGAACCCTTTTTCAAGGACACTTGGATGCCGTTGACACGGCCATCACTTTCGTCACCCTACAGTTGCCGTAAACCGCCCCGGATTTATCCCCCCCCCAGCACTAGGTGAGCCCGGCC
>NW_005179131.1:375241-378680 GCF_000350225.1 Chondrus crispus | reverse complement strand
ATGTAATAGTAGCTGCTCTTGTAGCTAGGTATCGTGACGCCCGATATAAATCAGGTTTCTAATATACAAACAGAACGCTGTTCTCCATGAAAAGAGACGATGTATTTCCAATAGCTAACGCATGATGCATAAATTCCAAAGCGATGCGCAATGAGTCTTCCAACACGAAATGTTTCCTTAATTCAACAAATGATCTGGGCGCTGGTATTAGTGAACCAGACGTCGAGCATGGATCGGCCTGCGCGACAAGCGACGGTGCTGTGAGCATAACTCGTAGCGAGGGTGGTCCGCTTTCTTCACGGTACAGGGGCCGTAGTACTTCGCACCCCCCCCCCCCCCCCGCCCGCCCCCCTACTGAGCCGGCCCGGCGGGAGCTCCCCTCATTGGTCTACGTCTCCGGCACGGGGCACTCTCCGCGGCCCTGTAAAGCAACCATCTACCGAACAGCACGAGATGCGTGCCGCACAAACCATCCGGCTGCACAATTTTTGATGTCCACCACTGCAACAGCAAGTGATCCCGATTTGCATTCTTCACGCAGCCCCATCGTCACCCCTTCCGCTCGCAATCAGCCGTCTCCGTAGTGAGAACGCGGGCAGTCGCTCGCCTTCGAAACCCATGCACCCTTGTCTTGCACGCCCCTGTGCCGTCATCAAAAAAAAAAAAAACCACTGCAACTTCTCAGCACCAACGAGACCGGTCCCATTAAAAGCCCCTTTACGTGCCGTGACTCCCCCGCCCCCTTCATCTTCAACCTCACCAAAGTGCGGACCATTACTGTATAAACGCGCCGCAACGTAACATGCTGTACCAACGGTACTGTATTGCTCCGTACCGTCTACTTTGCTCTACAGTGTAGTGCAGTCGAGACGGTGCGACTCGCACATGCAGTTCCCGTGCGCAACTGCAGAAGGGGGGGCAGATGGCCATGTGCTCTTCGAATATTCTTTCCGCGCATACTACAGTAGAATCTTATACTGTAGCAAGTGGCTAATGTGTCCCACACTTGTTTACCTGCCCCTCTGTATATTCTCCGCTGCTGTAGTACCATACAACAGAGTGGGGAAGTTCAATCCTTTCTTGTGTACACGATCATGACTTTGAAAACGCTTTTGGCGCCAAAGACTCGCCAACACTAGCTTGATGATGGCGGCCATGCCACCAAACCGTACATACCCTGCCATAACTACCGCCTGCGCAAGCCGCTTTTGCAGCCACCCTCACACCCCAAAAAATCGATGTTGGCGATGAGCCACGGCGAAGCATACCGCAGAATCAAACCGATTCAATCCTCTAACCACGACACCACTGCGGCTGCCAAAGGGCAAGGCCACGCTTTGCACGTCACCGACAACTCTACATCGACGTGTATCCGCCTGACTGGACGCACCGCCGTCGGCAGAGCCTGGGACGTCTCGCTGCAGAAACAGGCTGCCCACTCGATGTCTCGAAACCGCCTGCCATTCCTGATTCTAATTCCGCAAAAACTCTACTCAACCACCGCTTGCAAAGACCTCAAACAAATGCCCCTTGTACATAATGTCGCTCTGTTGATGAATTATTGTTTTCTCGTCCTCACGCACCAAATATACTGTAATGAAAAATTGCAAAGGCCCATTGACATAGTGGCACGTCCGGCATCCGAACGTCCTCCCTTACGCCATCTACCCGTAGTGGCAGCGTGCAAATCGCTCGGGGCAAGCGACCAATTTGGCATGCAGCTTTGCTGCGACACGAAAACAGCCCAAGGGGGTCCGCGGAAAGCGTGTGCCCCCACTTGGCACAATGCCTTTGCTCTGGAGCGCACCGTTGTCTTCCGTTGGCACCGCGACCTGTCCCTGGCTCCCTGACGGAATCGGACGTTGGCGTGCTTGTGATCGCGCCACTGCGGGCTTGCTACGTGAGGTCATCACGCGCCCCACCGGCAAGAGCACGCGGCAGGATGACAATTGTTCACGTGTAGTCGGTGTCAGAAAGACTATTGGCCGACTAACCGGCGCCAACTGCCTGAGCGTGCCCCGGTATGGACTCGATCAAATGGGCACTCGCGGACCAGTCGACGCGGTCCACAACCTTCTGCGGCGGTCCACACGTGCCCAATTGCACATGCTTTGTAATGCACAGTAATGAACTCTACACCAAAGTTTACAGTAGCCAAAGAGCGGATGTCACACAGGATTTATAGTACGTAACATCAACCAAAATCGGCTTCTGATCATCTCGAGTGCGCCGTTCCCCGAATGCCACCACGCCTCTCCAGCTTTTCGTCTGTTTAGCCCAGCCCATCCCTCGCAAAACATACTCCGCGCCGTTCAGAATTCCCTTCCGTTCTACCTCTTTCATTCACGACGTTCACTGCCAACAAAAACCCTCTTCCATTTTCGTCTATCCCAGTTGATGTCAAGTCTGTCAACAGACTCCATTGCTGCTGCTGACTCTTATTCAGTCCTACCCTTGTTGCCTACATTCAGTGCTGCAGCATGCTACACGTCCACGGCGTTCAAATCCATCCTCATCTGTAAATATCAACATACGTACAGAATGGGAGCCAAATCCACGTCCTGTTAGTCTCGCTGCGCCGCTGCATGACGCCTGCGCTACAGTAGTGTCCAGTGTGAAGTAAGGGTACTGTGCTGTTCCCAGGGTACCCTTCGAAGGGTACGGCATCGTATTGCGATCGACTCTCGTCACGGATTGCAAACGAACTTCCGCTCCCAACTGTGTCAACTTTTGATCCAAAGCCAAGGCCTTTTTTGGTTTTATATTGCAACGGGATTGCAACGGGATTGTCCAGATTTACACTTCAGTACAGTATAACTGCCGCCACACCTCCCTGACCATAGCTTTGTGTACACTGCAGATCCACAGATCATCAAACTGGGGAAGATATACAAGGGTACCATATCCGCTCTGCAACACCGCATCGTACCATTGACTTTCATGCAGAACCGTTAACGGTACAGTATATGCACATACAGTACCAGGGTTCTGCACTATGCTCAGTTTCGCCTAGTCTAGTCTTACCAACCATTTCGCCCCATATACCGACTGTATCGCGTTCTACCGATTGTACGTGTACTTAACGGTATGACCAATCCTCGTACACGTGTCGTACAGTACGTACGGAACCTGTAAAGCAGAGAGGGCAGGCGTAAAATGGGTCGGTTGGTTTCGAATTGCGCCCCAGCCGCTCCATACAGTACCAAGTTGGTACTGTATGGAGCGGCTGGGGCGCAATTCGAAACCAACCGACCCATTTTACGCCTGCCCTCTCTGCTTTACAGGTTCCGTACGTACTGTACGACACGTGTACGAGGATTGGTCATACCGTTAAGTACACGTACAATCGGTAGAACGCGATACAGTCGGTATATGGGGCGAAATGGTTGGTAAGACTAGACTAGGCGAAACTGAGCATAGTGCAGAACCCTGGTACTGT
>NW_005179131.1:363489-375141 GCF_000350225.1 Chondrus crispus | reverse complement strand
CAGCTGCACCTGCGAGGCGCGGCACCAAAGAGCGAGACATACGCAACGATCGTGCGAACTAGTAAGGCGTGCCATTCTGTGCATACAGTCGCAGAGTAGGCAGCCTCGTAAAACCATCTGCCTTCTTGTGAATTCCCGAACGTTAGAGCCGCCCAAGCAGCCTGTGACGTGCGCTGTGTGGTACACAGCGACATGTGCCGTGGCTACTGTACTCGGTACACACGGCACCTCACTGTACATTATGCATTGTAGGATACGGAGAGGGTTGCAATTAAGAAACGCGTGGACGACCTGCCGCCTGGTTTTTGATGTGCAAAACACTGTACTGTTGTGACAAATCCTGATCCCGACATCGTAGGCGAGCGGGTAGAAGGACAAGTGGTTGCAGTTGATAGGGTCCTACTCTACAAACACGGTGGGGGAGCACAAATGCCCGGAGACTGCCAGTCTCCTAAATGTAAGTCTTTTGTTGGTCTGTCAGGTCACTACCCTTTTTCCCTTCTACCCTAGGGTCAACCATCAACTATATATAGAGTCTCTGGACTCTCTCCCTCCGCGCTCAGGTCAGCCTGCGGGCATCGTGCTTCTACCGTCAAGCACGGTTATGCTCACTTCGAGCTTTTAGCATTTAATTACCCATCCTGGTAATAAATATAGAACTGCGCTTGTATTCCTCCTGAATGCAAGCGCCTTCTCCAATACACATTATCAATCATCGATCCATACATGCATTCCTTCCGAATGCAAGTACCCCGATGAGTACAGTCAGATTCTAGTGCAACTTACACGTCTGATCCTGAGCTGTTCTTTACTGTGTGCGTCTCACGCCTCTTGACATCCCGTGGCTGTAATGAATATGTACAGCTCGAAAGGTGTTCATTCACAACTGTACTGTATACGAATGGCACACGTCGCCGACGGGTCACGCTCGTGGATTGAGCTGTAATGCAGTGTTTGGGAGAAGTCTATTTTGCCGTTGTTGGTGGGCGTTCATTGGCAGAGGGCCCAGAAGGGCCGCAATCGTGCATGTGAATTTGCGCGGCTTCGTGCTCCCCCACCCAGTTGAGTCCTTTTGGCGAGGCCACCTTGTCCGTCTGACCCTGCCCCCATCCCCCTCCCCGCCCCAAGTCGGTGAGTAGAACAACCTTACAAGATGAAGCGTTACACTTGGAGAATACTGGTTCCTCCTCCGGGCTTTTTCATCTAATGTAGCTTTCGTTCAATATTGAGTGTTTGTGTGCGGTATTGAAGCACGTTCATCTGCGGAGAACCTTACATAATACGTCGAAACTGCGTTTCTTTGCTCTTGCCATCTTTAGACTACGCAATCCTTCCCGCTCCCTCATAGTGATATGTACGTACCCGTATGCTACACAATCAAAGTCCAGGGCTCCAGCAAACACGGCTACGGGAGAAAACACGTTTCCACTTTGCAGCGGGTTGCTTTGTTCGAACTTTGAAAAGAGGACCGACTTGATGTGACTTCGTCGCGCTTTCGTTTTAATTTTCGACAGAAACATTGCGAAAGAACCAACGGATGAAACTTGACCAACCCTCCCGGTGTGCGGAAATCATGTCAACACCTGTAGAGGCTTGCAATCAGAACTGCTCTCCCAGAGCGATACTGTAAGTCCGGGCCATTTTTTCAACTTTCCTCGGAAACTCTTAAGTCCATCGCATCTCCTTCAAAAATTCTTCTCATACTGTATCTCTGTTCCACGCAGATCCACACCAATCTGCAAGTGCCGGCCCAGAGTTCCCCCCTCTCGTCTAATCACCAGGCTTTCGAACGTCCACAATGTGTGCCTATGCCGAACTGCTGTCCCCCCAGCACATCTAATAATCTTCCAAGGGCCATCTCACATTTACCTACTCGACAATCCTGCCATTTGTCGCTCTGCCCAGTCTCTCTCTATCTTCGTCCGACAATTTTGTATCCAGTCCTGCCTTCTCCAATAAATCCAGCTGTTCCCTCACAACACTCTGATCATACTCTGTCAACATTCTCGTATACATCGCTGCTGTAAAGCCTCCATCATTCCGATGCCCAACATCCGCCCCCTTGTCCAACAAGTACCTGACCATTTTCGTCCTTGCTCTGGCGCACGCCGCCAACAACGGAATCTGGTTCTGCTTCTCTGTCCACTTGACATTAACATCCACACCTCCGTCCCCTAAGCACCAAATAAACTTGTCCCAATCATCGTACCGAATTGCCGTCAACAAATCCAAACTCGCGTCGCCCACATACTTCGCCTGCATAAATGCCAGCGGTGCTACAAATGCCGGCTGCGCCCAGCTCTTCACGACGGCCGACGCCAAGAACGATATGCTCCCCGCCACAGCCGCAACAACTGCAATCTGATCCCCACCCCTAGTCACACGCAACTCCCCCCCCACCCCACCCAGCACACTCCACTCCGTTCCCGTCTCCTTCGCACCAACGGCTGGCCCGCCGTACGCAATGACCCCTTCCTCCGCCTCGCCGATCCCGCGTCTCGCCGATTCATCGCCAGCCCCGACCGAGCTGTGCGCAAACACCAAAAAAGTGAGCTCCTCGCCCTCCCCCAGCGCGCTGACCGCGTTCACAGTTGCCTCCTTGGCCGCAGCCTCCATGGCAGTCGGCTCGCTCCCGTCGCTACTCACCTCCGCGCTCGCCGAATGAAAGCCGACGGGCGAATCCCCTTGTAGCAGTAGCACCTCGACCGTACCGGCGGCGTCCTTCTTATTCACAGACCTCCCCACGACGGGTACGCCAGGCAATAGTTTGTCGACTTGCTGTGCGACTGTGTCCGCGTCAACATCAGGCGAGTAGGTGACATGGGCAAACGAAGGGGGCTTGGTTTGCAGTCCGTCGAGGGCGGTGGTGATAGCGGCGGCCGCTGTTTGGGCGGCATCCTCGGCGTGCTTGTGCAGCAGGGCGCGGCCGGTGGAGAAATTGATTGGGGGGCCGGTGGCGCCGACATTGCGGCGAGATTTGTCAAAGAAAACGTCGAGCTCGGGGGGCCCGTCGTTGTGGGGGGACTGGATCATACATGGTGTGGGATGGGGAGCGGTACGTGGCAAGGGGGTACGCTGGTGGAGTTGATGTCGGGGGGTGGAGAGCGTATACGAGAGGAAGGAAGAGCGGAATAGGGTGGGGAGGATGAAGTTGGGAGTGGGAGCCATGGTGGGGCGGGAGGTCTGATTGCGGACGGAATGGTAATGGGAGCGGAAGGGAACGGGGAGAGATGGTTAATGTCGGTTGCGGACGGAAAGGGAGCAGGGTTGTTCTCGATGAGATTGGATGTGATAGGGTTAAGGGGTGCCGGAGATCAAGAACGATCGGATCCCACTCGGGAGCATTACAGCTCAAAAATCGGTCAGCGATCAGTAAGCCTCCTGCGGCACAGAAGCACTGACCGACGTCCACGGACTTGATCCCCACATCAAGTTGCAATGACCACGCATCCGCCCCACAGCTACGGGACTGGGTCTCGAATCGAGACTCCCGATATTCCAACACGCTACGGCAGTTAGCAGGACGGCTGTTGAAAGGCTCTGGCAGCCGGAGTGAAAATTGGCCGTTAGAACCAAAAGGCATCCTCGCTCAGATGCGGAGCACTTTCCTGGAGTCACAGGCCCCCATTTTCCGCCCTCAAACGCCACCCTGTCCCTGCCATACGGCGGGCCTTATCGCAGAGAGTGCACAAAGAGCAACCAGCAAGGCCAAGCCACAGACGCCCAAGCCGGGTAAGAACGCGACCTGCGTAGTTTAGAATAACGCGCAATTGGGTGCATCCAGGAAATACAATTCCGCCACTTCGCCACTTCTCACCCAATCAGAGGTCGTGAAAAGTGGCGAATGTTCGCCACTCCACTTTTCTACTCTGCCACTTGCAGTATGCATCGTACTCGCGACGCTGCTGTTGCTCTTGCCGCGTCTACAGCGGCATTTGCGGCAACTCTGGTCACTATAGAAATCCTCAAGCAACCTCGCTGCAAACAGAGGTCCCGAAAAACGCCAAAATACAAACGCCCCGCCCTTCTGCGTCCGTGTCACGTGCAAAATAATCTACAGACGCCATGGAACGCAATTCTATCTTGCGGCAGTGACGACGACTTTTTAGTCTCCCTTAACTTTACCAAAGAACTAGTCCTTGACACACTTGTACCACTATTTGAACTAGAGCGTAAGGCCTGTCTCCACAGAAGGGGGAGGTAGAGGAGGATTCGACAGGAGGGTCGGCAGAGGGGGGGTTGGTGGAGGGGGGGTCGGTAGAGGGATCGGTTCCATGGCAGGCAGAGGCAGGTGGAGGAAAAGAAGGGGTTTCTAAAGATTGCAGTCGGATTGGTGTTGGTGAGTTGTGGATGGTGGAGTTGGGAGTTGATCAGGGCAAGTTGGGATTCCCAACTGAGAGGGTAAGTGCTCGCCAAAACAGAAGTGGCGAAGTGGCGAAGTGGCGAAAAAATAAATCATCCCTATTTTTGAAGCTCTATCATAAAGTAGCAAAGTGGCGGAATTTCATTTCCTGGATGCATCCATTACAGTACAAGCCAGTCTACAGTATCAACGATTCGTTGTTCGTTCTACGCGCGTCTTGTCCTGTGACTTAGTCCACATCTTCTTTTCATTGGTGACCGCTGCTGTACAGCGCGAAACCCGCCGGCAGTACACGTTTGTGTGTCATCGTCAAATGAATTCAAAGCTATCCTTTTCCCGCTTTTTTGACGCAACAGAGATGCCCTCACATGGGCAACTTGCTTCCTGACACTGCACCACGCCATATCCCTAAGTCACCCCCGCCATTCTCAAACTAGTAGGACGGCGGCGTCGCTGGAATGCCCCGTCGAGCTAAAGACAACCCAAAGACAACCGGTAGTGATGCGACGCACAGCACGTCTCTGGCGATCGCCGTGAATATTTATCTATGGTTTCATACTCTACACTCAAATGCACACGACTGCATCGTCATTCATTTACTCATCTGGACATGTCATCGACGCACTACTCATCGCATCGAACCATCCAAAAGATTCTCCTCGCTTCTTGAGTACGCTACCCACTAAACAAACAAAACAAATGAAACTTCTTTGCAGCTACAGTAGACTGCAGTCGCACTAAGGAACCAAAGCCAAAACTTACAGAATCCGTGAACCAAAACCCCTGCTGCGGTCTATCCGCATCATGTGCCCACCACAAGCGACGAAGAGCATCGTATCTCCTATCCTACCCTCATCAATCTGTAATACATCTGACAATACGATGCAAACAAAGTACATTCACCAACTCCCTTGAGCTTAATATCCTGCGGTATGCGCAGCAAGCTGCTTGGCAATGACGTCATACTCGAGGTCCTCGGCATCCGTGCACTGCAGCTGACGCTGAATGCCCTCGAACTTGTTCACGACTCCCTCCTGCGAAGAAGCATAGATCATCTTGGACTTCACCTTTGAATACTCTGGAGACCAAAGCACAAACAACACGCGCTGCTTAGTGGCGCCCTGATGAACGTACGAGAAATCGTACACAATGTATCGGCAGTCTTTTTCGGGAAGATCCTTAGTGAATGAGTCCCAGTCAGCCTTCGGGGAGGCGTCACTCGGGTCATACGTCTTTTCCAGCTCGACCAAAGACATGTCATCGCTAATCCTGAAAACAGCCCCGCGGAACTTGCGGCCTTTGACGAGGGCCTGGATAGCATCTACGCACTTGGCGTCCACCTGCACGCCGGAAGCCATGATTTCTTCGTGCTTTGGATGTTGTGGAAGTGGAAAATGGTTCGCTGGTTCAGCGATTTATGAAGAGGATGGAGAAGGTGAGTAGTTTGGGTGTGAGGGGAGCGTCGGTCCTATGGAGAAAGGTGCAGTAAAAAGGGGATTTGGTTTAAATAGGAACGAAGGGACGGCAGGAGAGGGCACCGAAGAGCGGCATTTTCAGGCAACCGGTCGGGGCATCTCTCTGGAAATGCCAAGCAATCTTCTCAACCCATCTGAATTCTTTGTCAGAGTCTCCTACGCAACCCTCTCCAGGAAATGCTCAAAACATTTTTCTCTGTAAAGGTTCACATGTTGACCTGATGTCATGCCATTCCGATGCACTGTAATGAAATGGGCACGTAACCACGACAGAGGCTTACACAAACTTTTAGAATCCGCTCCAGATCCCCCCAAAGACTCTCCCAAAGACTCTTTTGATATTTTACCGGTTGCCAGAGGGTCCCTTTCTCACTGCTACAGTATGCATCCCTTGAACAAAAATATTACATTACAGTTCACAAAAACAGAAAGACTCAAGCATACTGTAATTCCAAATGAACATCCTCTGAGTCTTCAACACACTTACCTGCTGCCTTTCATTCTCACTTGATGCTCAGCGGTTGTTGGTGACATCACCAACTGCTAACGGTTTTGGACGCGCTTCCAGCAAATACAGTCGCAATCAGCGTGCATTACTGACGTACACATCCGTCTTAGATCATCAGTGTCCACGAGTCTGGGGAGCACGCAGCTCTCACTGCAAGTCCCTTTTCGTCTTTTCCATTTTTATACATTCTATTTGCCATTACTGAGCAACGCAAGGATTATTGCCTCCGACTTCTGCCTCATGTCTTAAATGAACTCCCGTGGGGCATTTTTTGAATGTCTCAAGACGTGGTACAACGACTACCGATAATAAACATACATGCAAGCATCCCTCACTAAACAACCCTGCCGCCATCGTATTTGCAGTCCCGCAAGATGCTAAATTCCCATGAGTTCTTGTCTTCTTAATTTACATTGGGGTGTTTCAAGCTTTAAAAGATTGCTGAGTGAAGTCTCCCAGATTGTCAGTTAAAAGATAGGCGTTGCAATGGTTCAAGTCAGGTATCAACGGACAGGTACCACCTTTGCTCTCTCTCTTTAAAACCGCGATCTGTGTCATGAATACATCCATTCACAATTCTCTCAGCGCAACGGTGGAGACTCTAACATGATCTCGTTACTCACCATGAAACTGTAACGCACTTCGCTAAAGTCAGTTTCGGGCCTTTCACATGCACTGTTCTACTAGCACCCATCAAAAGACGCAGCTGCTGTAGCGTTCAGTCGCAGAACAAACATCATGATGGAATAATCGTCCCCCTTTCGAAAAGACCATGCAATGCCTACTTGGTTCTCCAGCTGCTGCGCGCTGGCTTTGTGCTTTTCCCATTAAGGAATGGGATTGCGATTTCGCGCTCATCTCCCGTGTGCGTGCGCCACGACGCCACACACACCCGGGCTGGTCGAAGTGAAAGCAGCACTGCGCAGGTAGCCGCCGTGGCAAGATTGCAAATCGGAATCCGTGAGATACGAGTGCCCGGTACGGCAGCACAGCGATAATTCATCTTTAGAAACGTGTTCACGTGTTCAGATATGCAACAATTATCTGATGTGCCGCCTGCATCGCCAACCGCCATCTGCAACAGGTGGTCGCAAGGCGACTTGAAAAAAATCTCACCTCCCCCAATCACATCGCGTGAAAGGGGTGCGGTCTGCAAAAGTTCAAAAGTTCCACAACTCGGCCGCCAGGAGCTCTCACCTAGCTTTGCTGCCCTGCACACAAGTACAAGAGTCTAGGAACGCGCCCTAGCGAGTTCAGCCTCGCGCATCTCAAGTTCCCGTCCATCCTACACACACACCCCACCCCAGCCAACTCCTCCACCTCAACACCGAGTTCGATTGCCTATCTCTTCCACTTCGTCAACCGCCATCCCTCTTTCCCCGCCATGACGATCACTGGCCCCATCCCCGGCTCTTCCTCCCTCGCCTTTGCCCTTTCCGTCCCCGTGCGCCCTGCTGTCGCACATCACCGCTCCTGCCGTTTACGCCGCACCGCACGCCCGCGCGCCACCCCTGTCATGACTTTGCAGCCGCAGGACTGTTCATGGCGTGAGGAGCAGGACCGCCGCGCCATCGAGAGCGAGTTTCTCATTCCCGCTTGCGTCGGCGGTGAGGTCGACGACGACATGGCCATGCTACGTGAACGCATCCAAATGCTGGGAAAGAAGGAGAGTCAATGGTCCGACATCGTCCACCAATTCACATCCATGTCCATTCTCACGGGCATTCCCTTCATCGACGCCGAGACGGGAGAGCCAACAGCCAAGGCGTGGGTGTTTTTGTCGCTGTCAGCTGCAGTGCCACTTTACATAGCCTGTTTGGCCGCACATTGGCTGCAGTCGACTAGTATACAGTTTTCGCAGTTGTTGTAGGTTGGAGCTCTTCGGTTTTGTAATACGTATCAGGGATATATAAATTGCTTCGCTGCTCTGTCAAACGGCTTCGTATCTTTATGTGTCTCTGCCGTGTCGTCAGAAAGATTTAAAATGAGATGATGCCGTTTACTCAGTGCCCAAGTGCCACGACCGCAAGCATAGAGTATGAATGAATCATTGATGCCATTCACGACGGCTTGTGAACATGGTGGAGAGCACAAAGAGTCTATACGTCCTGCTACCAGTCCTGCCAGAAAGTGCTTCAGTCAGCAAGGAACATTCTTCATTCATGTTTTTTCATCTCCTCAGTCGGGGGCCATCAAGGCACACACTCCTTAGCGCGCCTACGAAACAGAAAAACCTCGGATCATATTGAGCAGAACTTAATCAGAGGCACACTGTCCTTAGCGCGCCTACGAAACAGAAAAACCTCGGATCATATTGAGCAGAACTTATTCAGAGGCACACTGTCCTTAGCGCGTCTACGAAACAGAAAAACCTCGGATCTTATTGAGCAGAACTTATTCAGAGGACTGCAGTGCCACTCCACCACAGAAGCGCTTGTTCAACATATTTCTGTGGCATTGGTGCTACCGCAACCCTATCTCAATCAAGAAAGTCATATTGACGTTTGAGGTTGACAAGATGGAAACAGCTGAATAGACGTTCTGCGTATGATTGATCGGTACTGTTTGCGTTTGCTTATGGAGGATCTGCTACGCAGGGTTGACGCAAGAAACACTCTTACAACGACGGCGGGCTCAGCTTTATCTTAAATCTCAAGATACGGCTGCGATAAAAAGTGTAAGATAAGCGTCAACACAAAAGACTGAAGTCTTGACAGACCGGCAGCCCATCTGCCTGTTCCCCTTTGAAGGAAAACAACGCTTCGAGCATCTCTCGTGACGCTCACGACATGAGAAGAAGGTATAAGACCGGGGATCGGCTGTTCATACCTCTCCCTCCTGATGTTTTCCATAATACCCGACGGTGCGAGCCGGATTAACCAGCTCCCTCCCATATACGATATACCAAGCCATATGTCTAAAATAGCCCCTAAGCAACGCCGCCTCCTCACCTACAATGGCGACATCGTCAATGGCGGCTTCCATTAGAGCCAGCCATCTCTCCGCCTCTCTCTTTCCAATAGCATACGGCCCGTGCCTCCCGAGGAGCATAGTGGGGCCCTTGCGCTCCTCGTACAACCTCGGGCCGCCGAACTCTTGCGCGTGGAACTCGACCTGATTGCGCGTTGCGGCAGCGCGCGAGGTGCTGGCGAAAAGCGCGCGGAACCACGGCTCGTCCGAGTACACCCGCTCGTAGAACGCGGCCGAAAGCGAGGCCAGCTTCTCAGGGCCAATGCGCACGTACAGCCCGGCCGCGCGCGCGTCCTCCACAGCGCTGAACGGCACTGACGACATAGCCGTGGCTTGCGCGTGCAGAGAGGATTTTCCGGCCATCTCGAGCGGCGGGGGAAAGGGATGTCTGACGGTTGGTGGGGGCGGGGGGATGCCACAGCGGGTAACACGAATTGTTAAAAGGTATTACGTGGAGGGCGCGTTTTGCGGTGTGCCGCTGGCGGCAGCGGGGACGCGCACGATGAATGCGGGTGTGGCGCATGCGGCACGCGTTCCTGGCGGACAGGCGTTATGGCGGACAAGTCGCGGCGTGTTGAGGCGTGCGCGTAGTCACCGCGGCGAGAGGCGATGAGGCGGTGCCGGCGTGGCTGGGCATGCACGGCCAGCAGAGGGGGCAGTTGTGGGAGCCGCGTGTCCAGCGCGGCGGAATCTTCCACGGCTGTCCCGAGACGGGCCGTGCAGGCGTTGTATATTCGCGCGCGAAGCACTGTACGACCGGCCGCATTATCGGCTTGCGCGGGCGTTGCGCATGGCGCCGCCCAAGATACAAGCGCGTTGGCGACGACGGGCGCCGCCGCCGGTGCGCTTTGCTATGGCAGCCGTGGCGCGCGGCGCGCAGGCGCCGATGACAGGACGCGCATGCGCGCGTGCTCTCGCAAAGGTCGCCGCGCGCGTGGCCGCGGCTCTGCGGCGCCGGGCGGCGGGTGCGCGAGGGGGCGGCAGGGAGCACGAGGGGGAAGGGCGCGGCCGCTGGCGATGCGGCACGATACGCGACAGGATACAGGTAGGATACGAAGAGTAATAACAGGATACAGGTAGGATACGAAGAGTAATAATAGGATGGCTGAAGAAAATGAATTGACGAAGGTCGGTCCTTAATAAAGCGGCGGTATTTAAGCTTCGTTCTCAAAGGTCACAGTTGCCACCCGCGATCAAACCGCAACGCCAATCTCACTCCAACCTCACGCCATCTCCGGATGCGTGAGTCGCCGCGCCCTCTGGCCTCCTTCGGCACCACCGCCCGCCGCTGCTAGCATGGATGGCCGCGCTGCGTCCGGTCGCGCTGCGCCCGCCCGAGGCGCCGCCGCCCTCCGTCTTCCTCGCTGCGGCCCGCGAGCATCCGGACGCGCTGTTCGCCGCCCGCCGCGCCCATCTCGCCCGCGCCCGCCGCCTGCTGCAGCGTGACCTGCTGCGCTGCAAGCTCGCCCGCCTCAGACATGCCGCTGTCACCCCCGCCGTGCGTGTCGACGTCCACTCACCAGATGTCTACACGCTCTCCACCCCCGCGCTCTGTGCCCACATCAACTCCCTCGTCCTCGACCTCTCCCACTTCCTCCGAGACACCGCCCACGCCCTCCCAGCCCCCGCACACCCCCAACTGCCTAACTCCACGCGGCCATGTCCCGCCCCGCGGAACGGCTGCACCCGCACGACCCTCAAGTCACACGCCGCTTATCCGCAAGAGCAGGACACCTGTCACTCCAAACCCACCCCTTCCGCTAACACTCTAACTTTCCGCTCCCTCCTCCCCTCGCGCTCCCTCCCCCCTCCACTTCTCACCAACCTCTACTTCGCCGAGGAGTTTTCCGCCCTCTACCCCTTCGCCGTCGCCCTGCGGCGGTCCTCCATACCACCTTCCTCCACCTCGCTGTGCAAAGCGGTCGCCACCTACCACCGCCATTTATTCCCGCCGCCGCGCCCCGTTCCCGCTTTAGCTCGCCGCGTGGATCGCCCCGCACCCTTGCTGCAAGACAAGGCCCACCCCGTTCCCGCCGTCACTGCTGCTCAGCCCCTCACGCCCGGCCCCGAGACACCCTTCCAGACCCGCACTTACTTCAACGGCATGACGCGCGCTCTCGAGCGGCGCGCCCCGACCGCGCCCTGGGCCGCCCGGCCGCCCGCGCCGAAGCCCGCTGCTGCTTCGCGCCCGCGTGGTGCTGGGTATGCTTACGGCTACGCGAGCTACCGCGTCGACACCCCGGCGCTGGCGGCTATGCCGGCGCTGGCGGCTATGCCGGCGCTGACGCATGCACCGGCGCTGGCGGCCGTGTCGGCGCTGGCGCGCTCTCCGGGGC
>NW_005179131.1:355998-363389 GCF_000350225.1 Chondrus crispus | reverse complement strand
TATGCCTGGCGCTGGCTCGTGCACCGGCGCTGGCGGCCGTGCCGGCGCTGGCGCATTCACCGGCGCTGGCGGCCATGCCGGCGGGCGCGAGAGGGTGGGCACACGGGAGTGGCGCACGCGGGCCGACGTCCAATTTTGGCTTTCAGAAGCAGACTAACTATCCCTTTCGGCTCACGTACAGCGGGGGCGCGTGCGGCGCGGGCTTGCTAAGTAGGGTGGCGGAGCGCGTGGCGGTGGAGCATCTGCCGGCGCCACTTGCGCAACTGCTCGCGGAGGGGGCCGCGCGGCCGCGCGGCTTGTTTTTTCGTCCGCTAGACGTGGCCGCGGGGGAGGCGTGCGAGGTGGTGCGCGGGGAGCTTGCGGAGGAGATATATGACATTAGCGACGACGGGACGCTTGTCAGAAGCGAGTGACCGGCTTTTGAGGCGGACTGGTATGTCGATCATGGCGGGGTGGGATGACTGGCAGATCGAGAGAGAGTGTCGGCACAGCTCTCAGGTGATCGACCTCTGCATCTCAATAGTGTTTGTATAAATGATTGATGGATACTGCATGTGATGTGAACTCGTTAAATGCGACTGGGGCGAGACGAACATGACATCATGATTAAATAAGGTGAGGATTGAGAAAGGCGGGCGCAAGTTTAATGACATCGTTTAACAACCGAAGGATTGAAAAAGGCACGCATTAGTTTTAATGATTAAGAGCATCTCCACTGGTTGGTGTTTTTTGGGTCTAATGATCTATGGCCCATGAATTTTAGACCCATTAGACAATTTCGTCTCCACTCGTTCCAAAAAACACTGGGTCTATCCCTACCAAAAAATACCGTGGGTCTATCGCAGGATCTATTCAGACCCCGAAATAGACCCGGCAATAGACCCGATCTATTCACCACGTTGCACACGTGAAGCACAAATCTTGGCATTTCTCGTCCTGCCTTTCTCGCCACCGCCGCTCCCATCCCCTTCGCCTGACATACGGGTTACTTTCAGTCATACGGTTCCCGCGACATTTATGTGCTACCCAAACTGCCCATTGCCGTCCTTCACTGTTTTGCGACGGAAAGAGCGCGCGAAGGTCTTCCATACTGCACACACGTACACATGAAAATTCATTTATCAGGCATGACAGAGGTACGCACATCTCCTCCCCCTTTCTTTTTACTAACATATCCCTCCTGCTTCTCCTGTTTGGCCGTTATGGGAAGGGGAAAATCATGGACGCCCCTTGAGGACGTCATAGCATGCAAGGCGTACATGGGGGTATCTGAAAACGCGGTAACTGAATCGTCGCAGCGGAAAGGAACTTTCGAAGCTCAGATTGCCGAGCGGTACAACGATTTAATTACAAACCATTACGAGCAGGGAGATGTGCTACTACCTCTAGAATCACGTTCCGGTTGCTCAGTCCGGCAAAGATTTAAGGATATCAAAGCAGCATGCATGAAAATGGAGGCAACATGAAAAGGATTAAGGCAGCGATGACCGGTAATGTCACGGATTCAGATCATAAGCGAGTTGCTACAGCTATGTACAATGGCCAGGTAAGTTCTGCAACAGAAATGTACTTGTACTGTTCTCCTGATCCCGTCGAGCCCGTTCGACCTTTCCCACTTCCTGAAGCTTGGAAATTTTTTTCGAGCACAAAAATTTGGACATCTATCGATGAAGTGACAACCAAATCCGAGAAGCGTAGAAATGCTCAGAAAAAGCGAGCAGAGACTGCTGCAGCAATATATGATGAGGAGGGAATCGCGATAGAAGAGTCGCAGGAAACAAGAGCACCCGAGGTGCAAGTGCCAGACGCTATCTCTCGAACTGTAGGCGTCAAAAAGACGAAGAACATGAGCAATGCACTACGCGTCAAAAAAGAAGCAAACCAAAAGCTAGAATTTCTAGGAAAAGTGCAACAAAGAAAAGCAATTGTTGCAGAAAAGGCTTTCATACTGGCGAAGCTGAGAGAACGACAAGAATTTTTTTCGAGCGAGGCGGTGAGCGCCCAAGCCAGATCGAAATACCTCCGCCTTTCCGAAAGAAAGATGCTCGCCGATTTGGAAAAGGACTTGGACGAAGAGTTAAGCAGCTGTCCAACGGAAGCGGCTTGTTATGGTGAGGATTTGAGTTCTGCACACGCATTGATCGCAAATGGAGAATAATTTAATCATCCCGATGATGATGACCCGCTTCCAACTGAGATACGTACATCCTCTGTCTCTGGTGATTACATTTCTAAGCCGGCTTCGAGGTCGCGAAGCATGCCGAGGAAAGATATTGTTAATGAGACATCCACACATTGCGGTCACTGAGGGAGAGTCACATTTTTGTGACATACATTAAAGCTTTTGCAAATGCTAACTGCTGCGACTTATCCCCAGGTCGTGTTCTGTCTTACTCTGCTCTGTGATAAGAGAGACGAACACGCTCATATATACTGCGTTGTACATTACCAAGGGTACTGTACTATGTGGAGGGGGATCCGACGGGCCGGTCTTGGCCTGCTCCAGGAACGTCCTAGGGGAGCTCTAATATTTTCGGGTGCAGCGTACAGCGCCCTGTGATTTTAGAGGCGGTAGAGAGTGCGACGTAATTGAAACTGTGTCAATCAGAGAAACCCAATCCCTGTGCAAGACGGTCATTTAGGTTCCGTATTAGCGTAAGATTGCCAAATATGCGTGATTAAGGCTTTTGTGAGCGCCACATGCTTGGCATAATCCCCACAATCGTGCCCTGTCGACCCAATTCTAACTGCAGACGTAAAGCACCCTGTACCGCCGTTCTCACTGTGGGATAACTCCTCTCCGCCCTGGGTTGGGTGAGAGGCGGAGGCTTTAGCGAGGGAGCACGCGGCGCGGACGCGACGCGCCAATTGAACCGATCGGACGAGCTCGCGAAAAGGGAGTGGCTCACTGGCTGGTTACGCGCAGTCGCCCCGTGGTGCGTAAACGGGAGCGACCGGTAACGGGTTAGAAGCCAGCGCGCGCGATGGACAACCGAAACGGACGTACGTAGGCGCAAAAGGGACGGGGAGGAGCTTGCCCCCGTTTACTGGTGGGGACGGGTGCCAGGTCTTAACCCCGCAGGAGGACGCCTCGGACACCTGTCCCAGTACAGTAGTACAGTACCTGCCGCCTAGTGCGTGCCGGGTACTGTACACAATTAAAAAACTAGCGCCATAATTGCTACTACCGCACGGACGCTGCTACTACACGTGTGCACCACTGTACACGCGTGTTGCTTACAGACTACCGCACGGACGACACGTGTGCTAACGCACACGCGTAACACGCGTAGACTACCCCTCGGACGACACGTGCACTACTGTACACGTACGCCAGATTACGACCGCTTGGCATGCGCGCGCGCTCGCTACACGTGGGCACAGCCGCCCACGTGTATACCGTATACGGCCGTCCGATGACCTCTGCGCGCTTGCCCCGGTCATTATACTACACTCACCATCAGCAATTGGCACAATGATGGAGCTAGAGTCGCCAGCTATCAGAGCGTCAATCTCCGCATCAGATATCCTCACACCTCCGGTCCCATCGCCAGAAAACCCTCCTCTGCGCTCTTCGACGATCATATTGTGAAGTATGACACAGGCAGAGACAATTTCCTCCATATCACTTGCGCTCCAGAGCCTCCTGGGGGAATATAAAATATTCCAGCGAGCGAACAGGACCCCAGAAACCCGTTCTACTGCTTTGCAAACTGCCTCTTGTCGCATTCGAAACATTTGCTTTCGCGGATTTTGTGTCTCCGGCAAAGTCTTGACAAAAACCTTGTAGTTCGGATATATTCCGTCAGCCAAGTAATAGAACCAGTCAAACCTTTTTTCTGCAATTACACTTTCCACGCGGAAAGGAAAGTAGACTCCGCTTAAAACCTCTGCAAAGTGCGGGCTGACATCAAGGATGTTGATGTCGTTCATGCTTCCAGAGTACCCAAAGGCACAATGCCATATCCAAAGATCCAAATCGCAAATAACTTCCATTCGTAGTGTAGAGACTTTTTCTTTTCCTACGTTATGACCTTGATGTGCCTTTGGTGCAGTTTCCAATCCCACCCTGCACAGTCCACACATCCCATACAGCCCGGAAATCCTACCTGTGCAAATCGCGCTTCAATGCGCTGAAGGTCTACTTGCGTCGGCGCGCGCAGGTATTCAATTCCAAATGCAGAAACCACACCCCGGCAAAACTCTCGGAGCGACTTCAGAGCGGTAGTCTCACTCATTCTACAGTACTCATCCACAGCGTCACCTGGAATGCCGTAGGACAGCTGCGTCATGGAAGCAACAACCTTTTGCAGCGGATGGATTCCTTTTCGTCCTGTACAGTCCGAATTAATCCCCAGTCTTATGTAGGCGTTTTTCTCCATGACACCGTCGTACACGCGGAGAAAAAGCTCTTTCGGCATTCTGAACCTTCTTTCGAAGAGGCCAGCACTGTAAACAGGACCCCGCTCTCCCGATCCATCATCCCTCATGCTCCGCTCGTCCCAAAAGTAATCCAGCATTATGCGGCGATGCCCACTCGAAAAGTCTCGCAAGACGTTTGGACTACGTTCAGGACGGGATCCGCCGTGCTTTCCGTCATTCTCTTCGTTAAGCTTATCATGTGCTACAATAATTGCGACAGTATCGACAATGTCGTCGTCACTGTCATGCACGAGTTCGTCTAAGTTGAAGTTCATGGTCGTTCTGTAGAAATACGAAACTGGCAGTTAGAGAGAGGGGCGGGGGAACTACGAAGGGAGGGGGGGGCAGGCGTGCGAGAGCAGAAGATAGACCATTAGACCGTCACTGGTGGAGAGGGGTCCCTTTTTAGCTCCATCTATCAATAGCATAGACCCGCGGCCGAGTGCGGTCTAATTTTTGACTGGGAGCCAGTTGTAATTCTCCACCTGGCATTTTGGACAAATACATTATATCCCATAGACCCTCGCCAGTGGAGATGCTCTAAGTGTATCTTTTTCGTCTTTCTTTGTCTCAATCCGCCTTCAGCTCGAATAAACGGAGGCCAACCTTGGATGGCGCTGGCGCAAGTTTATCAACAATACATTGGAGACACATGACGTCATCCACGTCATGTGTCTCCAATGTATTGCATCCAAATCAACTTGGGTGCCCCAAAGTGTGGCCGCGCTCTCAAAATCCATCCCTTCAAGGCAAATATGTACCAGTCACTAGTTTCCTCTCGTTATATCTGTAAGAAATCACCGCTACCGCCCTATGTGCCCCTCTTAACAAAATGCCATACTAACCCGTCCAAGAATGCCTCGGCCAAACCTTTCTCCTCTTTTGTCTTTTGAGCCGTCGGACAGAAAAAAAGTACTCGTAGAGAGTATGATTATCGCCCAGCAGGATCGAGGCGACTCAATAATACTCGTAGTACTTGCCTGTGCGACAGCTCAAAAGATCAATGGGGGAAAAAAGAAAAAAACGCAAGTCCAACAACATATACACCTTATCCGCCCGCGCGCTGAACGACCTACACCAGAATGCGCTCCACCCTTCTCTTAATTTCCTTCAACTTTTCCGAAATATGCACGTCTTTTGTGAGCCAGGGAGACTGGACAATCTGCGCAATCGTCGCTCTTTCCTCTGGCTTCCTAGCCAGCGTCCTTTGCAACAATTTTTTCAAGTTTGACCCAATCACCGGCTCTGGCGGAAACGTCACATCGTCTGTACAGATAACATCATACATGTTGAGCACATTCTTCTCCAGATGTGGAGGCCGGCCGTATATAAAATAAAACAGGGTTGCCCCCAGCGACCATATGTCCGCCGCAAAGCAACGCTCCGGACACTGTGGTGCATGCTCACTGATACACAATTCCGGCGCTGTGAACGCCGGCGTGCCAATGTTCAGATTCTGACTCTTCCGCGCTCGCTTCCCTGTGCCTCGTCCGTTCCCTTCCCGTTCCCTCCCACTGCCGTTCCCTTTGGCATGCTCCTCTTCCCGACCGCCCTCCCCCTCCTCCTCCCGCTCTGCCTCCTCCTCATCTATGTACATGATGGCAGCCCCAAAATCGCTTATCTTCACCGTCCCGTCTCCGCTGGTCAGTAAGTTATCCGGCTTGATATCTCGGTGCACAACGTTGTTCCGATGCAGGTACTCGAGCCCCGCCACTACATCTACAAACGCAGACCGGGCTGTGTCTTCATTCAGACGCTTCTCCGTCTGCACGCTGTGGGATCGCATAACGGGTCCTCTCGGCAGATACTCTGTGACATAATAAAACATCTCGAGGTCTTCGTCCTCAAAAACCGCATACAACCGAACGATATTATCGTGTCGCAAATCCTTGAGCACGGTCGCTTCCTCCAAGTCATCCATGGTCAAATCGCCAGCGCGGCCAAGCATGCCTCTCCCAAACCGACTGCCCATGCGCCTCGTCTTCCAGATAGTGGCCTTTGAGATGACTTTGACAGCATAAAAGCGGCGCTCCGTGGTCGACAAGGCGGCCTTCACCTTGGCTGTGGCGCCCGTGCCAATGGTGCCCAGAATCAAGAGTTCGCGCACCATCTTCCTCTGGCACACGCTCTTGTCGTTCCAGGTATCCTGCAAGGGGTTATAATCCCAGCGGTTCTCAATGCGGCTATGGTTCTTCTTCACAGTGGCCTGCCTCGGCACAAGACAGCACAAGGCGCTGAGCCAAATGTTCAGCTCCTTAGCCGTGCGAAAGGCAAAATCGATCGGCCTCTTCTCGCCTACGATATCCAGCTGGAGGTCCTTCTCAGACCCTTTAACTTTGCGCACGTTGCACAGTTTGATCTGGTGGTTACGCGGGACCACGCCCTTCTTCAACAGCTTATACTCCAGGGCCTCCATATCGGCGCGCAGCCAGACACGGGCCTCGACGCCTTGCAGGACGTTCTTCTTGCGATGCACAACGGTGCCCTTAAGTAGCTCGACAACGCACTCCAAAAACGAGTACTCCTCCGCCACGGGGCGATACCTCTCCGTGGGCTTGGTGGCGTGCTTCTGCGACTGCAGGAGGGTAATCTTTTGAAAGACGACGTGCGGGGGGCTCTGCTTGGCGCTCAAGTACAACTGAGTCTGCGGCAGAGGCTGCGGGGGTACGCTATTGGGGCGGGCGGGCCAAGGGTGGGCGAGCAAGTCGTGCCTGGGGTAGGCGGCGGGGTGCGGGGCGGTGGTGACGGGCCTGCGCGCGGCGTGCGAGTCCTGCATGGCGGTAAGGAAGGCGAGACGGTCGTCGCCGGACGAGCCGTAGCTACCGGCGGTGCCGTCCGAGTTGCCTGCGCTGCCGGGCAGGAGCTGTGCGGCTTCTGCCTGGAGCTGCTGGACGCGTGTGTGCGGGTGGCGTGCGGCGGGGATGTCAACGGGCGGGGACGGGGCGCGCGGGGCGGCGGGGCGTTCACGG
>NW_005179131.1:353262-355898 GCF_000350225.1 Chondrus crispus | reverse complement strand
TTAATTGAAGGAAGGAGAACAGAACCATGTGCTGTACGAGTACACGTGGCCAGGCCATAAACGTGCAAATTGCCAAATCCAAAAAAATCAGGTGTAGCGGGAGTCTAATAAATTGTGTCCTCATGTGAGGACAAGGTCGGTCGAATAGACCCTGGGTGCGCTCTGACGAACAGCACACACTCTGAATGCCGATGGTCCAGTCGTCATGACCAACTGCTCGGTTTATGAGGATTCTCGAAACACGGCTGAAAGCGGGCTTCTGCCGTCGTTCCCACGTATCGTCACACTACAAGGCAGGAGATTTAAATAATAATGACAGAATTATTCTCATATTCGTAAAAAGAGGGCCCCTGTACCTCCTCGTTGAAGGCTATATTCGTAGAGAAAAAATGTTCATTTTCGTCTTAGTGACTGAACAAGGACGTCTACTCTTTACTCAATTGTCTTTGCAAATAATGACGTAAAGCTTTATGCTTAGATGCTTTTTCGGGAGCTTCGCATCGGCACTTGTGCTATCAAAAGGGGGTTCGGGACGGGCGGGGGATCTCGAGAGGGAGATTTCGGGCGAGAGGGCGGGATGTGGAAGGCGGGATGTGGAAGGGGGGGGGGCCCGCGCGGCGGCATTTGCGCCGGGAGGCGGGGGGGGATTGGTGTTCGGCTTGCAAATGGGTTCGCTTGGCGGCGCGAAGAGGCGGGCCTTCACGTCGCGTCGCTTGTCCAACATTCGCTTGTTTCGCGCGCGCCGAGTGGGCCCACCGCGTACGCCACGCGATATTTTATTCCCCTTTCTCGCGACCCGACTAAAAATAAACCGAGGGCAACGCAACGCGAACCAACGGGAGAGGACCGCCGCCCGCTCGCCCTCTTTCGAGTACACCTACCGTGCATTACAATCACAATCACATTACAGTCATTACAGCCATTCCGGTACAGCCCCCTTCCCCTCCACTCCGCAGTGAAACAAGCAGTGAAACAAGCAGTGAAACAAGCAGTGAAACAAAACACCACCACCAACTCACCCTCACCGACCTCCGTTCACTTTCACGTTGCAAGCCGGCGCCCACCGCCGAGGCTCCCGCCGCGCTGCGCCGCGCCGCACTGCGCCGCACCGCGCCGCGCTGCCCTTGCCTCCCCCCGTGGCACGCCGCGGCACGTGACGTCACAACGCTCATCCGCTTCTGACTATCCGCTTCTGACTATCCGCTTCTGACTATCCGCTTCTGACTAGCCCCAACTGCAGCACCTGCCCCTGCAACACCCCTCTTCACCCCCGTGTCCCCCACCCCACCACCGAAAACATCAACTACTGTACAACACACGAAACCCGCCTCCGTTTCTGCCTTCGACTCGACAAAAAAACAAACAAAAAAAGTCATCCGTCCCAGCATCGTCCCCCCAAACTGATCCCAAACTGATTGACAGCCCATCCCCCGGAAACGTGATCACAAAAACAGTCCAATGCTTTTTGCTCACCCCTTTCTCTTCGTCTTGCCTTCCACCCGTTTCCGCAGCGTGCTAACCTTTTCTGAAATCAGCGCATCTTGCACGAGCCAAGGGGATTTGATAATCTCCCCGATCTTGGCCCTGTCTTCCGGTTTCTTCGTCAGCATCCGTCGTAGCAGAGTCTGAAGCGATACAGGAATCACAGGGTACGATGGGAACAACAGAGTTTCCGTGCAAATCGCATCGTACATGTTGAGCACCGTCTTCTCCACATGTGGTGGTCGACCGTATAAAAAGTAAAATAGCGTCGCCCCAAGCGACCATATGTCCGCTGCAAAACACCGCTCTAGACGCTTTGGCGCATGCTCACTGATACACAGTTCCGGCGCAGTGAACGCCGGCGTCCCTATGTCCACGTTTCCACCTCCTCTCACTCGCTTCCCAACTCTGCATTCTTCTTCGTCTTCGTCTTCGTCTTCGTCTTCGTCTTTGTCTTCGTCTTCGTCTTTCTCTTTCTCTTTCTCTTCCTCTTTCTCTTCCTCTTTCTCCTCCCCGTCCTCCCCCTCTTCTTTAACTTTCTCCTCCTCCTCTTCCCCTGTCGCCTCTGCCCCGTCTCTATACATGATCGCAGCCCCGAAATCGCTGATCTTCACTGTCCCATCACCGCTGCTCAGCAGGTTGTCTGGCTTGATGTCTCGATGCACAACATTCTTGCTGTGCAGGTACTCCAGCCCTGCCAATACGTCCACAAACGCAGAGCGCGCTCTATCCTCGCTCAGTCGCTTCTCCGTCTGTAAGTTGTGCGACCTCATCACAGGTCCGCTCGGCAGGTACTCAGTTACATAGTAAAACCTCTCCAGCTCTTCGCTCTCAAACACACCGTACAGCCGAACAACGTTCTCATGTTTCAAGTCTTTCAGCACCATCGCTTCTTGCAAGCAATCCATCGTCAAGTCTCCGGCACGACTAACCACGCCCCCGCCTAGATGTCCTCCCATCCGCCCGTGCTTCCAGATCGTCCCCTTGCCAATCACTTTCACTGCGTAGAAACGTTGCTCCGTGATAGATAGCGCAGCTTTCACCCGAGCCGTCATCCCGCTTCCAATAGTTCCCAGCATGATCAGTTCCCGTACCATCTCTCTCTCGCAAACCAGATTAACACTCCACGTGTCCTGCATCGCATTGTAGTCCCA
>NW_005179131.1:351641-353172 GCF_000350225.1 Chondrus crispus | reverse complement strand
CCTTCTTCTCGTCCTCCACGTCCAACTGCAGGTCCCTATCCGTCGCCTTCACTTTCCGCACTCGCCGCAACACAATCGCTACCTTTCCCGGAGCGGCCCCTTTCTTCAAATGTCGGTATTCAACTGCCTCCATGTCAGGCCGAAGCCAAATCCGAGCCTCGGTCATCTGCAACATGTTTTTCTTTCTGTTTACATTTGCCCCCTTCATCACCTCTGAAAGACATTCAAGAAACGAGTGCTCCTTTGTCACAGGGTTGAATCTCTCAGAAGGTCCCGTACTACACTTCCTCGCTTGCTTCACCGCCACTTTTTCAAACACAACCGTATCTGCATCTTCGCGTGCACCCAGCATGTGCTCCGCCGGCAATGCCGGAGGTGCAGCTGTCGCCTTCGTGAGTTCAACGTTCGCAGCTATACCCTGCTGCGTGATCGCCACGCCGTCAGGTGGCGTGCTTTGCGGCCGCGCAGGTATTTGCTTGTCGAGGTTTTTCGCGGCCGAGCTTCGACCAAAGTTAAATGAAGGCCCGCGGCTTCGAGCCCTGCTTCTGGACCGAGACGCACTACCCTGAGCAGAGGCACCTGCGTCGTTTCGCTGTTCCATTCTGACGCGGTTGAGCCTCGTCAAAGGCTTTGGCATGGAACCTATCCTGGCGCGGTTGCGAATGGACTGACGAAGGCCAGATACCTTGCGCTCCGCACAACCTCGAATCGAGCCCGACTTGCTTGAAGAAGCTCCTTGGCTACCAGATTGACATATCGCGGGGTCCGCGCCTGAGTTCGGGGCCAGTTCGCTTCGTGACTCTGAAAGGTTGTGCAGGTCCGAGTCGGAGCTCCCCACATTGGCCGGGGCTGCCTTGTCACTATGCACAGAAAAGTTTGGAAGGCCAGCAACGCGTAAGATAGGAATGGAACGCGGGGATTCTGAGGTAGGTTTCGGGGTTTCCGACGTTGCTAAAGGCGGGGATGGAGGAGAAGGGGCAATATCTGGGACGGAAGCAGAAGATTCGGGGGCGAGTATAGCAGATTCTGAAACCGCGGCGCGGCTAGACACACCCTGATAGCCAGGCAGCAAAACCGGCTGAGATGTTTCGTCGGGATCCTGGTCCTCTCCGGCAGTGTCCTGGTCGGGATCTTGAGAGACGGGAAACAAGAAGCAAGGGCCGGGTCTGGATGCGAGGGATGCTTGGTTCGGTTCGGAGATAGGCGTGGTCGAGACTGCGGTCGGCGTGGCCGCAGTCGCAGCCTGCGGGGGCGGGGTCAAAGGCTGGGGCTCCGAGGCGTACCCGGCCGGATGCAGCGGCGGGTCGGGCGCGGCGGGACCAGGCGGGGAGACGGAGGGGCGGGAATGGAGAGTTAAGGAGGCAAGGTTAGGGACCTTGTCGAGGGGGAAGTCCTCGCCATATGACTCGCCGTCATCGCCCCTCCACTCGATAGAGAGGGTGGGCTGGTCTGCGGGGGGCTGTGCGGGGGGGGGGACAGGGAGCTTGGCGGCGGGGTGCGGGTCGTCGACGTCCGAGTCCGAGCCCATGGT
>NW_005179131.1:349707-351495 GCF_000350225.1 Chondrus crispus | reverse complement strand
TGGGGGCGGATAGATGAAGGGCGGGGACTGGTGTGGTTGTGGTTGGGTGCGATGACACAAGGGTTGAGGGGGAGGTGGTGGCGCGGGGGCGAGGGCGGCTAAGGGCCAAAAAGGCATCTGACAAGAGGCCGCCTATCAGGCGGGCATGGCCTCCGGCTTGTAGAAATTTGGAAAGTTTTGGGATGGACAGGCTGTCTCTGTGGAAAGGCATGTTGCCCACGTCTGCTCTACAGTATCATAGGCGTGGAAAGGCGGAGAGTGCCTCCACGATTGTCGAGTGGGTGGAACGGCAGCAAGGCCTACGCACGCCCCCTCCGCATTCCGTTGTTAACGTCAAGGCGTCAACGCCTTCTCACACGTCCGCCGCATAAACTCGCGTTACGATCGCCGTCAGAGACCGCCCCTCCCCCAGCCTCAACGTGCCTATCGGATACTGCGGAGGCCCGTCTGTTGGTTGGTTGTTCCGGTTTCTGTGTGTCCACCTTCTGTTCCTCGGATCGATGAAACCTTGCTCAACAGATTAACGTCCATTCATGCCTCGCCGTGACGTACCCTCTCTTTGTTACTCCTGTTGCGCCAGACCAGTAATGCAGATTGAGTATATAAACTTTAGTTCCCTTTTTAAACTGGCGTTTTTGGTTTCCAAGTTATTTTACACGCAGTTTTGAGGTGCTTTAAAAAAGATTCTTTTCCAGACGTATCTACAAACGACCAGGAAGAACATGCAATTCTCACCAAGCACTTTTTGTCCCCAACTCAGAAGTCAAGGACGGTGGCGGGGGTATCTTTTTCTTTCTTCTCGAGGAAGCGCAAGGCAAGAATAAAATTGGTCGAATAGTGTCCTCATATGAGGACAACGGTCCAATGGACACTAGTGCACTATTCCTCTTGTCTCCGGCGTCTGCCACAGTTCGCCTACCCGCCTCCGTGCTATGAGTTTGGGTTGACGGCCGCACCCCTGCGTCAAGACCAATCCCTTCGGCCTAGTCACACAGCCTGTTCGTCCTATCTCGAATAGCGTCCTGGATATGCTTCCGTGCTGCACTGGTGCAGGCCTGCGCAAGTAGCCACTTATACTTCTTAGAGATGGTCCTTATCTGCTCAATCTGGACTCTACGACTCTATCTACCACCTCCTGGATCTCGCTCCCTATAGCGAAGCTGGTATCCTTTATCCACGCCGGGGATACCACACTGCCTATCCGCAAGTGCACCATCCGTCTCCGCTCCTCTATTCTAGGCAGTCCTCACTGGGGACTGCATAGAGTAGAGGAGCGGAGAGCGGTGAAGTGCTCAAAATGCTAGAGTGGGGAGTCCCCAACACTCTAGCATTTTGAGCACTTCCTAAAAGGTCAGCCTTGCTACTGGTCTGATGTAGCGGGTTGGACGCGTTGTCTGCCGGCAGATCCTGACTTGTCCTAAGGACCGGCCTTCTTCCTCTTGGCCTGACTTATTTTCTTGGTTGCCTTTTTCCCGCAGAACAGCTGATCTTCTCTAATAACACCTGCTCCGCAACCTAGTCCATATTCCAAGTGCCATACATCTCCGTCGGCGGTGTGCATTAACCGACCCCCTTCAGTATCCACGAGAGCGTCGCCGCTCTTCCTCACTGTCCAACCATTAAAAGATGAGAAGCGCAACGGCTTTAGTCGCAAGCCACCCACACTTTTCTGCCTAGTGGGGCAGAAGCATCCTGTGTTCTCGCTGAATTTCATGGACGTGCACCCCTCATTGATCGCAGCTAAAGCTGACCCTAGGGTCACCCGTGCTATTCCAGCCAAGAGGACCA
>NW_005179131.1:325436-349531 GCF_000350225.1 Chondrus crispus | reverse complement strand
CCGGGAGTGCTCTCGAAGAGTAGCTCCGTCCCTATGTCCGCGCCTGCTTCTATGCGCCTAACCCCAGCAGCGGCTGCCGCTCTTAGTAGGGCGACATCTATCCTGACGCCCCGGTAGCTATCGTGCGCTGCGGACGCGAACGGTATGCTCACAATAACCCCTCTAGGACCGAGGACGTTGGTCGTGGCGCACGGTTGCACACTCCTCGTCCTCGAGTATCTGAGTCGCCTGAGTCTTCCTGCCGGGTCAAGTTTCCTGCTGTCAAATTTAGCACTCTCGTTCGTACGAGGACTCCATGTCGGGTGTATCAGCACCCAGTTCCCTGGAACCCCATGCCCCAGCCAGTTACTTACACTCGAGCATGGTCCATCCGTGAGCTTCCCAAGCGCAAGGTCTCTCCTCCTTAGTCTCCCCTCCGCTTCCTCGCTGAGCGGGACGATGACCTCCGAATCCAGCCTCAATACGCACGCTGCTTCAGGGGGACTGCATCCTTGAATAGCGCCACTCCCCGTTATCAACTTAACTCTCCCAAGCTCCAAGAGACGCCCCAACTCACTCATGAATCGGCAAACACTCTCGCTGAGAATACCGTCCGTTCTGCCATGCGGGGACGTGTGGTAATAACTCACTGGTAACTCACTAGTCATCCTGACACGTCTAGGCCTCCAGCCCTCTCGGACGACGCATAGGTTGCCCCCTTCCATAGCGATGTGAAGGCCCTTGACCCAAGGTTTCGACAACCCTTCTGGATTCATAGCCTTGAGCCTTCTCCTGTAGGCCTCCCACATCTCGCCAACCCCGCTGTGCACCGTCATCTCCAGGTTGGATGTACCCGAGCACGAACAGTGTGCTCGGCACATCCAACATACTTCACACGATATCCATTCTCTGCATCCATCAGCCAAGCAGGGGCAGTCGCACCCTGAAAAACTTTGACCGCACTTGGGGCACTTGGGAGTGTCCGACATGCCTGTCTCGTCCTTCGGCTGCCCACACTATCGGAGTGTGTGAGTCGGAGCATGGTCCGGGTGTATGAGACCTCCCTCTTTACTCAGAAAGGATCTAACCGGTGGGGGCTCAGCCGCCCAACTCGGTGTAGCGTCTACCCTTGGTAGTGTCTAGACGACAAGCGATTTGCCTCATATGAGGCCGCTTTTTTTTTGCAAAAATATATACTGTACATTAAATCGAAACTTTATAAAGTCAGTTTGGACACCATTTCTTTAACGTACAGTATATGCCCTCGACAATAACATCTTGCATAACATTGGGATAGCATTTGTGAATACACAAAAAGACTAAGAATCTAGTGGAGTTTCAATGTTCAGTTGACATTTTAAACAGGCCTTTTGGTTTCGAAGATATCAAAACATAACGTTTTGAGGTTGTTCAAAAAAGCTTCTTTTTTTAGGCATTCTAAAAATGGCTGGAAAAGAAATGCAAATCTCACCAAACTCCACCCTTCCACAAGGCAGAAGTCAGCTACGGTGGCGAGAAGTATCTTTTTCCTTCATGTTGAGCAAGCACACGTCGAGAAAAAATAAGTTGAAAAATGACCTCACATGAGGTCACTTGTCGTCTAGACACTAGACGACCGGCAATTTGCCTCATATGAGGCCAGCTTTCTTTTTGCAAAAATATATACATTAAATCGAAGCCTTATAAAGTCAGTTTGGACACCATTTCTTTAACGTAGATCCCTCGGCAATAACATCTCGCAAAACAGTGGGGTAGCAGTTGTGAATGCATAGAACGACTAAGAATCTAATGAAGTTTCAAGACTCGGTTGACATTTTTAACAGGCGTTTTGGCTTGAAAGATATCAACAAATAACGTTTTGAGGTTGGTTAAAAAGGCTTCTTTTTTAGGCATTCTAAAAATGGCTGGAAAAGACGTGCAGACCTCACCAAACTCCACTCTTCCGCAACGCAGAAGTCAACTGCGGTGGCAAGAGTGCCTTTTTCCTTCTTGTTAAGAAGCACAAGTCGAGAAAATAAGTTGAGAAGTGACCTCATATGAGGTCACTTGTCGTCTAGATCTAGAAAACCTTGAAATTACAACTAAAATGTAATTCACCAGATTGTTCCGCGCATTCTTACAAGTGGAAGGAGGCATGGCATCCCAACTCCAAAATGACCCAAGGGAACCCTCTATATTGACAAGATTTGCACGGTGTCACCCTCCCAACTCCAAAATGACCCAAAAGGGAAAGGTAGAGTGGAGGAACCGGGAGGGTGCCGGGACACACAGAGAAAAACGTGAACAACCAACCAACACCATCTATACATGACAGTCTTTTCATCACTCCGCCCGCGCACTGGCTTCACGCACCTTCACAAGCCTCTTGCATGCCATACTGTGGCAGAGAGTGTCCAGAGTGCATGTTCCTAAAGTTAGTTGCTAGCGATTACAAGCGCCAAGTCCTGCAGTGCACAAAGTGCGGCTGCAGACACCGCTATCACCTTTATTTCCACTGAACTTCCCCTCCGTGTTGATGCAACTTTCCAACCACGAATTACATTTTCTCATCCCTCGCCCCCGCATACCGTATAGCCGCCGGATTGTTTCTACGATAACGTCTAGGAGTGGACGTTATCGTCTCAGGACCAAGGCTTATTCTCGTTAATGCAGCATTCTCCATCACGTCCCTTCACGTGCAGGCATAGTGCCCCGTACCATCAAACGTGGACAAGCACTGATTTAACTTTGTTTCAAAATATGACGTGACATCTTCTCTTCCATCGCTTTCTGCTTCCACCGTCGTGCGTGACAAAGATTCCCGATTTGTCCCCTACAGTGCAGTACATTGTAGTAATTTAGTCTTGCTACAAGTAATTTAGTCTTTAGTCTTGCTACCAACACCGACATACAGTCCATACCGCTCAAATAGTGCAGTACCGTGCCACGCGGTGAAATCCTGCACTATTGGCGTATTGCACTACTTAAGGGAAGATCTCGCCAATCACTTTTACAGCGTAGCTTTACTTGAAGAAATATACGCTGCACACGTGTCGAAAGTCGTGACAAGCGGCTTTGACCTGCACCATTGACGGTTTGCACTAATCACAACTGCACTATTGAGAGGTACTCTCTGTAGCCCACATCTGCCATACCCTACCCTACCGCACCGCACCCTTCGGTACGTTACGAGCACTAGAGTTTAGGGCCGTTCCTAACTAATACTGTCTACTGTTCTACGGTCCACAGTACCAAGCGTACCATTGTACAGTATGCTGGCCTCATATGAGCAACTTCGTTGTCGTCAAGACGCTAGTTGCCACAACATGCCTCATCGTTATGCCATACAATTACACACAATGTAGGCACTCAAGAGGGCAACTACGCACCGCTCTTTAAAAAAGAAATCCGAAATGTTCCGCACACTGCGCCTCTCTCACAAACTTTCTGCAGCGAAGTTGCCATCACGACTGCTTCAAAAACAGATACTGCTTTTTCACTTGCAGTTGGCAAAATTCAATCGGACATGGACGCGTCTCGTACAACTTGCACAAGACAGTGCCGCGCAAAATTCCACCCGCACCAACAAGTGAGCGAGGGAATTGTTTCACAGTCCAGTCCAAACTCTACCCCTGCCGCCATAAACCACGCTCGTCGATGAAGACAGTGATTTATCAACCACGCACCTTGTGGTGTCGCGCTTGGCCATGACTAAGTTTCAATACTTGTTTGAATTGAAAAAGTCGTGCGGCAGTGCCACTGCACGACATTGTGTTGCACGTAAATTATGTACTGTACTAGGGTACTGTTGTGCCCGATAAAATGAGCACCGTCAAATCAGGATTTATTTCGTATCCAGAGGTTGCTGCCGAGAGTCCACTCGGAATCCACGGGAATCCACCCGATATCAGCCCCTCTCCTCGGTTTCTCAGGAATCCACCTGATGCCCCCGTTCTCCTTTTTGCTCCCCGATCCCCTCCTTTATACTACCTATCCTACGCGGCGCGCCTTCCCGCCCCCCGGGCGCTGTCCCTCGCGTCTCGCTTCAATCCATTCCCGCCTTCCGTCGGCCCCCTCAATCACCCCATTTCCGTCCTCTTTCCTTTCGCGCCTTGCCGCCTGTTTCCCTTGGCGTCGCCCCGCCATTTCCCTTCGATCCCTCAAGCTCCACTACCCTGTTGGCCCACGCACTGCCCATTACCACGACCGTTTCCCTTCGCAGCGAACGCCGCCCATTCCCGAAACTGACACCGCCTGCCACGTGTGTGTAGGCGCAACAATCGACCCTTTGCCAGTAATCCATTGTGCACGCTCGAGAAGAAGGAGCGACGTAGGAGCTCACACAGACTGGAACTAGGCCGCCGCATCCAGTTCGTTGCTTGTAGATGCCCCAGCGGTTTGAGGCGTTTCCTGATCCTTGATAGAAGCGTCTGCCGCCATGCTCCATGCCGCGACGACTGCTTCAGGGAGGTCCTCTTCTCGCGTCCATCGAGGGGAACTTCGACCGCCCAGTTGCACTTGGAAATGGCGAGATTTTGTGCCGTCATCCAGCACGACCTCCTTCACGCCTTTTATCTTGCCCAGCAGTCTCAAGCTGTCAGGAAAGACCCCGTCCCTTGGGTCTCCTGTTTCTTTAGCAGAGCTGCTTATCCGTCGCAACCGGTTTGAATGTACACGCGCAAAGCGGGCACCCTTTTCCGAGAGTAGGAGGTACCCTGTGGGCGACAATTTTTTGTGCACGAGATAGGGCCCAATCCATGGTGGTGCGACTTTGCTTCCTTCGACCGAGGCAAGGTCTGGTGCCCAAACAAGGACCTTGTCTCCCACAGCGAAGCTCGTGCCGCGCATGGCTGCATTGTACAGGACAGCAGCCCGTTTTCTCTCTGCCTTCCCGCGACTTAGAAGCGATGCGTGTAGACCTTCAAGATGATAACGAAGATCATACGGCTCCCCTGATATTCGGTCGAGCTCTCCCGGTCCCCAAGCCATAAACGGCTCAATGCCAAACATGGATTCGTAGGGGCTCATCCCTGTAGCCCGGCTCCTACCTGAGTTGTACCTAAAACAGGCAAGGGCCACGTGATTATCCCAGTCGTCCTGGCCTGTGCTGACGAAGCAAGCCAGGTCTTGGGCAAGCGTGCGATTAAATCTTTCCACGCAACCGTTTGTTTGTGGATGGAAGGCAGACGTCGTCACCCTCCTCACACCGAGGGCGTCCGCCATCCTTGTCACCACTTTCCCGATAAAATTGGGCCCTCGGTCGGACAATAGACACTCCATCGGACCGAAGACACAAATCCATTCATCAATTATTGCAGAAGCAACCGTCTCCGCCCTCTCATCGGGGATGGCAACTGCCCGAGCGAAGCGCGTAAACGTGTCCACGAGGACAAGTATCTTGATGTTTCCGTTCGAAGTCCTCGGCGTGACAGTCTGCACATCGACAGCAACTTGTGCGAATCTGCGCAAGGGATGGTAGACTTGCATAGGTGCGCTGCGTGCGGGCTTGGAAGCCTTTACGCCCGCACAGGCGACACACTCCCTTACTCTCGCTTGGGCGTCCGCCTTCCAGCCGGGCCACCAAAATTGCCCTGCAATTCTCTCCTGCGTACGGCGGACGCCGTAGTGACCGCAAAGCTTCGACCCATGCGCAAAGCTCAATACCGAAGGGACCAGGGAACGGGGGACAACGATTCGCCACCGTGCGCGAATGTTCTTGCGTAGGAGGCCCTGACGATCAATTGAAAACCCTCCGTCCTCTCTGTTTCGTACAAGGTCAAGTCCTTCCCTGCATTCCCTTTCTTGCGCGTCACGAATCTCCTCGACCGAGGGCCCGCCTGCCAGAGACGGAGCCAACCCAGACTCCTCAATTTCTCCCGCGGTCACCTGCATGTCTCCGCTCATGTCCAGCTCACCAAAGCACCTCTGGCAGAGTGGCTTCCCCACGGCATCCCTGCTCAGGGCATCCGCAACCACCATGGATGCCCCGGGGGTATACTTGACGGAACATTCGAAGTCTTGTACCTCGACCATCCACCTGGCAAGCCTACCTCTCGGCTCCTTCAGGCTCATTAGCCATTTCAGGGAGAGGTGGTCTGTCTCGACGACCAGATCCCGCTCGCCGTGGAGGTAGCATCTCCATTTTCGAAGAGCATGCACAATCGCCAAGCATTCGCGCTCGGTTACAGTATACTTCACCTCCGCGTTTGTCATTTTGCGGCTTGTGAAGGCTACGGGTCTCCAAGCACCTGGGTCGGATTCTTGCAAAAGCACCGCTCCAAGTCCGTAGCCGCTGGCGTCCGTCAGCAGCCGCTTCGATGCACCCCTCCGCGGGGGTACCAGGAATTCGGGGTGGCTCAGAGCGCGCTTGATGTGCGCCCAAGCCTCCTCTTGCGCATTGCCCCATCGTGTGCTCCAGTCTGCTATGAAAAGCTTCGTACCTGGCCGTTTGCGCTTGTTAAAGCCCGTACCCCTCAACACAGCGTAAAGTGGTCTAGCTACGTCGGCGAAGTGATCAACAAACTCCGCAAAGTAGTTGGCCAGCCCCAAAAATCTGATCAGATCTTCGCCATTTCGGGGTAGACGAAGGTCGCGGATTCCCTGGACGTGCAGGTCGGAGGGCGTAATCCCCTGCTGTCCAATCCGGTGCCCCAGCACCTCCACCTCTCGCACACCAAAAGAGCACTTGGAGAGCTTGAGTCGCGCGCCCGCAGCCAGAAACGTGTCCAAAACCGACTGCAAGCACTGCAAATGTGCCTCCGCGGTCTGCGTCCCCATACTGATGTCGTCCATGAACGCCCACACGTCCCGGCCCTTCATACCGCCCAGGATGGCGTTCACCACTCGCTGGAATACCGCAGGTGAGTTTTTTAGTCCCTGCGGAAGGCGGACGTACCTGAGCAAGCCAATAACTGTTCGGATGGCGGTGTAGTCGCGGGACTCTTCTGCCAGGCTGACTTGGAAGAAACCATCCTTTAGATCGAATGTAGAAAAAATTCTCTTGCTGCCCATCCAGTCTAACGTGGCGCGTACGTCCTCCATCGGGTAGGAGTCGCCGACGGTAACAGCATTCAAGCCTCGAAAATCAGAAGTGACTCTCGTAGTCCCGTCCTTCTTACGGACAAACACGTTGCACGCCGCCCAGGGGGAAGAGGCGTGCTCTACAACCCCCATCTTGAGAAGCTTCTGCATTGCCGCGCGCTCGAGCTCGTCCTCCTTCGGTGATCTGCGACGGACCGGGGAGCACACCGGTTTTGCGTCTCCCAGCAGAGTGATGGTGTGTTGCACGCCGGTAATGTGGCCCAATCCTTTGAAGACTTGTCGTCGCGTCCACAAAATCTGCCGGAGCCTCTCTTGCATCGAGGGCTCTGGGTGGAAATGTGACAGATCCATTTCACGGATTTCATCGTCCACATCTACGTCATCGATCGCCCCGGCCGTCTCTAAGTCCAACCGAGCGTCCCGGCGTCGTGATTCTCTCCCCTTGCGCCGTCGCCCCCCCACCGTGATCTTCCCCCTCATTGTTCCGAGATTGAGGATCAGGCCTTGGCGCTTCCAGAATTGGCTTCCTAGCAACAGCTTAGATGGCAAGCACGATGCCACTCGCACCGATTCTGAAAAAACTTCCCCCCACAGCCTGAATTGCAGCGTTCCCTGGCCACAGACGGCCATGTCCTTGCCATCAGCTGTAACTGCCCGGGAGGAGTCTGTCTCCCACACGCCGCCGTGTTCCTCGAACCACTCTCGGTCGACCCACACAGAACGGGCTCCGGTGTCGAGAGGCACCCAGAGGGCGTCTTTGCCGACCTGCACCCGTACTGCGACATCCTCGCCCCCACCAGGACTATCCCCAACGCAGCGGCACACCGCCTCAGTCTCAGGTGGCCTTGCCGCTGGGGCTCTAGTCGCTAGTTCCGGTGGGGCGTCTGCGCCTCGCGACCCAAGGTGCTCGCCCTCCCTTTTCCCGTAGCTGTCAATTCTTTGCTCCGAGACCTGGGGGGCTTCTCCGGACAATCGGCTGCGAGATGTCCCTTGATCCCACAGCGATAGCATTTCGCGGTTTCGATCCAGTCCGCTCATTGGCGGACCCGTGCGTGAGACCCAATCGGTGTGACGACTGCACGATCCCCGTCTGCTGGGGCTTCCGATGTCTGCTGCACGCGCTCATGCCGGAAGCGCGTCCGGCCGGCTTCGGGTGCTCTTGCCAAGGCCATCATGGATATGCGTGCCGTGACTTCGTCAAAAGTACCAGGGATAGACAGTGCCAAATTTCGCATGTTGGCGGGGAGCGACTGCACGAAGCGATCCAGCATGATCTCGTCTGAGATCACGTTGGGCAACATCAGAGCGTAAGCGCGCACACGGCCTGCAAAATCACTGACGGTCTCCTTGCCCTCTCGCCAGGCGATCGTGTCAAATTGTAACCGAAGAGCCCTGCGATGACTGGAATTACAGAGCCTTGGTCCCAGTTCCTCCCACAGGTCTTCTTCCGAAGATTCCAATTTCTCAGCGGCAACTACCTCGTAAATTGCCAGAGCGCTTCCTGAAAATGCACGGGGAAGAAGACGCCGGTGGGTTCCGGCTATAACCGGAAAATCATGACAGAGGCGCGTCCATGCCTTCTTCGCAGCAAAAAAATTGCCGTCTCCAGGTGTGTTGATTCTAACAGCTTCCAGTGCCATCGAGTAGATCTTGAAGGCGGCATGGGGGTCTAGAGGGTGTGGCTTTTTGCGTTCTGCCTTGGTTGCGCGTACGCACTCGGCGATTCGGGCAGACTCACCTTTCTCGTCAGACTTTTCAGCGACGGCTCCTTGCCCGCCGATGCCTCGGTCAAGTCTTATACACGTCTCGACGGGACGCTGAGGTTCGTGACGGACTCCCCGACCTGTACCACAGCAGCCGTGTTCTTGTTCAGATGTTCCAGTATCTTTCCTAGCACATCATTAAAGGAAGCTAGGGTGTCAAACAGTCCCTTGTTGGACTGATCCTCAGACTCTCGATAGCTCCGTCTTGCTGCAGCGGCGGCGGGACCTGCAGGAGTCACCGGGCTGGTGACACCGTCCATCGTCGCACGCCCATCTCCACCAGCTGGACCTTGCTCTGGTTCCATCTTGTCTTCGGCGTCCGATCTCGTATCGGCCCTTTGACCAGAATCCATTGCCGATGCAAGTTTTTGTCTCGTTGCTCGGCTGACTGCACTTACAAAATTGTAATGTTGTGCCCGATAAAATGAGCACCGTCAAATCAGGATTTATTTCGTATCCAGAGGTTGCTGCCGAGAGTCCACTCGGAATCCACGGGAATCCACCCGATATCAGCCCCTCTCCTCGGTTTCTCAGGAATCCACCTGATGCCCCCGTTCTCCTTTTTGCTCCCCGACCCCCTCCTTTATACTACCTATCCTACGCGGCGCGCCTTCCCGCCCCCCGGGCGCTGTCCCTCGCGTCTCGCTTCAATCCATTCCCGCCTTCCGTCGGCCCCCTCAATCACCCCATTTCCGTCCTCTTTCCTTTCGCGCCTTGCCGCCTGTTTCCCTTGGCGTCGCCCCGCCATTTCCCTTCGATCCCTCAAGCTCCACTACCCTGTTGGCCCACGCACTGCCCATTACCACGACCGTTTCCCTTCGCAGCGAACGCCGCCCATTCCCGAAACTGACACCGCCTGCCACGTGTGTGTAGGCGCAACAGTACAGTACTGTTGCGGCAATTCCTCCGCGAGATACCGAGCGACCTGTGCCAACGAGAACTCACTCGTCTTCGTCTTTATTCTTCACAAGTCTGCTGCCCTCCCCTTCCCTATCTGCTCCAGGGACGGCTCTTAAGTAATTTATGCCCGGGGGCTGTCCTCTCTTCCCCCGACCTCTCCTGGCGCCCCCTTTCCCTTCAGCTTCCCTCTGCCCCAGTCCTGGCGCCCTCCTCCAGCTCCTTTCCTTTCACCCACACGGCCGGTGGCCTCCCCCGTCTTCTTGTCCCGGTCCAAGTTCCCTCGCAGCCACGGGTTTCCCTTCATTCTCCCTCTGTCTATCGCCGACAGTTCCCCACGCGCATGATCCCGCCACTTCTACTGCCTTTCGGTTGGTACGCCTCGGTTCCGGCCGTGTCCGCTTTGATTCGCCTTACGCGTGTCCACCTTGCCACCTGGGTTCATCCGTAACAGTACTGTATACAGTCGCACCTTCTCTCCCGTAACTGTCTTGCAGGCGTCTATTTTTATACTCTTGTAAAGCGACCCGTGACACTGTTGAGTTCAACATGAAGTTCATGTTCATGTCATGAACATAGAGAAATCCCAGGAAACTCGTGTCCTGCAAAAATGGTCTTAAGAGCAACTTTCTTAACCATTTCTACGACACCAAACACTATCACACCCTGGCCCCGTGCCCCACGTGTCTTTCCTCTACAGTACACCTGATCACAGCAATTAACCTTGGTCTATATATTAACCTGGATTCAGAAATAAACTGGACCAGGTTATTATTGGTTTTGACCTGGAGGAAACAGTCTTATGATAAGTCGCATTTAGAGTTCAAAAAGGGCGAGAACGCATGTCGCCGCCTCGATGTGGTCTTTGGGAAGAGAAGCAGCTCTTTTCTGAGCTGCAGACAATAATATCCGAGCATCGAGTCCATTTCAATGGGCAAGAAGTGGAGCCGTAATTTCTTGAATACTTGTCAGCAATGTCAGAAATCAAGGTTAATCCAGTGGTTCATAAATAAACTGGACCATGTTATATCTGATTTGACCATATATTAATCTGGGTTCACAATTAATCCGGACCATGTTAAATATGGTTATAGACCTGAAAAAGGGGCTTCAGAATTAAGTTGGCCCAGGTTAATTGCTGTGATCAGTGTACAGTATCAATCAAGGGTACAGTATCCGCACTTAAAATTTCTATCCTTTCTTTAACACTTTGGCTCACCACTGCAATTCACCCCGGCCCGGCCCAATGCCGGGCCTTCAGTTGAGCAGAGCTCTTCTGAAGCCCAATGTTTGGCCTTCAATAGAGCTCTGCTCTTCCACCGCTTTCCCGCCCTGTGTCCCACCACCATTGCCGTGCCTTTCCACTGCCTCCCCCCTGTCCCTCCCCCGCCACACGCTCCTCCCGCCACCGAGCCCCTCCCCCCCCCCGCTCCACCCTCCCCCGTCTCTCTCAACACGGGATGTGGCATGGGCAGCATTCGCCGCCTGCTGTGCACCTTCGCCGTCCTCTGGATACTTGTTGCCACCAACCCAGGCCCCTCTTCCTTCCGCCACTTTCTCACCAAACTCCACCGCACCCACCTGCACACGCCCACCTGCCAGAAAGCCCACTCCCGTGACATTTGCCTCCACGCCCGCCAAGCCTTCCCTCACCTGTCCGCCGCTCTCGAGTCCATCTTCGCCCCCCATCGCCAAGTCCCTTCCTGGCTGCCCGACGGCCCGCCGCACCACTTCGAGGTTGTCGACTGCGCCGTCTTCACCTTGGCTCGCACCCGACTCGCAGACCTCCCCGACCGCCCGCGCCACAACTTTATAGGCATCCTCGGTGCCTGGCTCCCGCTCCCGCATACGGCCCGCCTCCTCGGCTCCGTCGAATCCCGTAATTTCGTGCGCTACCTTCGCCGCCGCGTCGCCTTGGTCAAGCGCGCCGCCTTCGATCAGGATCTGCGCTCCTTCGAGGCCTTTCGGGAGCGCTCGCTCCCAGATCGCCCTTGGGAATGGTTGATTGTATACTTTGCTATCGTCGGCGCTATTTGGTTCATGTTTCCGCAGCACGCCACCCAACATTTCACCTTGACTTGGCAAAATGTACGCCTCAAGGGCAACTGGTGGTGCATGATTCTCTTCCATCTGTCGCATGGCGGATCGCTGCTCAGGCTTTGCCGCACGGTCGCGTCGATTAGCTTTTTGGCACCGATTCTCATTTCTCGCCGCATAATCAATTTGTCCGGCATGTACGGTGTACTTCTCACGTCATCCGCTACATCCACGGCGCTGGGCATGCTTGTGCTTGCTCGCAGATACGTTTTCATGACCAGAGAGTCTGGGACTAGATCGCCGATCGAAATTAATGGCGGCGGTGCGTGCGTTTATGCGCTGCTCGTGGCGGCATGTCTTGCACCTGACAGCAATCGCAGTTTCCCAGGAGGGGCTCGTCCGTTTGAGCTGCTTATGCTAAACGTTCTCTTCGATTCCTTTTTCCTTGCGGGCAAGAGAAAAATTGCTGACTATATCGCGCATACGGGTGCAGCGCTCGGCTCATGGCTATTTTGTTCTATCAACCAGTCCTCGGAGTACGTCAGCTGACAAGTCAGATCGCCGCTATAAAGTGAATGACAAAGAATACGTTCAGTGCTGTAATGGCAAGATATGGATGCAACAGCAAGTGTGGTGATTCATGTGGTGGTTCGTGGCGGGAGTAACGCGCAAGGCGGCATGGATGTCTCTTATGACGTGAGTTTTATATTACAGCATATGGGTTACATCAATAGGGGGCGGAGGGAAGCGGGAGCGGTAAGCGATGGTGCGTTCCTACGGGCGAATACAAGTGCAGTTGATTTGCAACAACAATTTTCTTTGACAATTTTCTTTCCACATTGCCAATTATGCAAATCGTAGAATCTGTTGTAATGTAACATTCTTCCTAGCATACTGCTAGGAAATGGTCGCGGTGTAGATGCGGTGGGCGGAGAGCTAGCTAATCTTCGTGTGGAACGCCATTCTGGAGGCGTATACCGCCAACTATGCTTAGGGCAGAGTTCACCAACATGGAGAGAGTTGCTCCAGCTAGAAAAGCCATGACTCCTTGAAACAGTGGGGTGAATAAGAGCGAGGCGGCGAGGTAGTCATTGAGCTCTGCAGCAGCTTTCCATTTTTCAGTAGAACCCGCGGGAATGACCGGGTCGTGTGAAAGGACGCGAGTGAGCCATTTGAAGAGCTCTATGTATGGACTTTCATTAACGGTGTAGGTGAAGAGCTTCGAAAGCACGGCGGATAACATCGGCTTTTCCGTAGAGCTGAACATGATGGCGGCGAAGAAAAAAGCAAACACGACTAAAAGCCGCACGGTGCCATGCAGCAACGCGACGAAGAAGCAAAACCAGGCGATGTTCGGCACGCTAACGCGCCCGAGCACAAAGTCGTCCCTCGCCTGGCCGTGCGCCTGCGCTCCGTGCGCGCCCCTGGCGTGGTTGGTGGCGAGCAGCGCCTGGCGCGCGTACTGCGCGTACTGGCGCGCGAGGCAGGCCGCGGCGGGGTACGCGCGCGACAGATGCGAGCTCAGCGGCTCTGCGTTTGCGCCGCGCAGAAGCATGTCATACAGCACGACCGCTATGCGCGCCTGCACGTGCGGCGGCGGCGCGGCGGCGGCGTCGCGCTGCGAGGACGAAGGCGCGGGCGGGCGCGCTGGCACGAGTACGTCCCCCGCAGGCACATGCTCAGGCGGCTGCGTCGGCGCCTGCCCGGGGACCGGCACGGCGTGCTCCGCGGCGCTGCGGTCCGCTGCCGCGGACATGTCACGCGGGGCGGGGGGAGATGGGACGGGGCGGCGGCGGGAAGGGGGGCGCGGGGGGCGGCGGAGGAGGCGGCGGACGCGGTTGAGGGGTGGGTGGGTGAGATGAGGAGACCTCGTGGGGGTCTGGATTGTGCCATGCTGGACCTAATCACCGATGTAAAAAAGGGATGGCGGATTAATAAAATGCAAATATGAGGCGTGAATGTCGTGCCGGTATCGCGGCCTGGCGCGCTTCCGTGCAGTGATAGGGCAGCGAGAGACAGGGCGGGCAGGTGCTGGCGACGGAATTTAGGTTTATTCTCAAGCGCAAGTGTTGGCAACGGTTCTAGCTGGGCAAGCACTACCCTTGGTACCGTTGGTACTGTATGCCCTCTGTAGCGATAAATGTAATAAACTCTTTAGTTTTCTCTTCCTTGGAATTCGCTGAAATCCAACAGGGACGTCTGCGGCGGAAGGCTGCCAAAGCTTCATTGCTGCCGTCATGTTGTACTGTTCTGTTCATACAGACATTTATTTATTGCTGCCGTCATGTTGTACTGTTCTGTTCATACAGACATTTATTTATTTATTCATCCATACTGTACCAATTGAATTGGCAGATTGCGTTTTCTTCGACGGTAAATTACAGTACATTCGACACGTCTTATCGTAACAGGACGGGCCGCTGGTCGAACACACAGGCCCTGCCAACGCAGCCACATGTCTGCCCTGGGTGCATCGGGCCAATAAAATTCTGCCACTTCGCCACTTTATGATAGAGCTTCAACAGGTATACTGTTATCCACCGTTTCGTGTTATTGGTGTGGCGTACCACACGTGGCACAGGGACTGCACCAACCGCGCGCCTACTCGGAGATAGTGTGGGTTTTCTCGGAAAAGAAAACCCAAAAATTAAAAAACAAAGGTTTAATCTGAGAACAGTCGACGACCGACTGTTTTGCAGCGCGTGTGTCCCGCCGACAACCGGCAGTGAGCAGTTGCGCTGAGCTTTCTCTCAGATCTTCCGGCGCCTCTTCGACTCCCGGCTATTCCGGGCCGAGGCGTCTCCTTATATACCGCAGTATGGAACTAATCACCCTAAAAACGCAAGCGAGACATGACAGTTCTGTACCCTAATGGTACAGTTTGTCATACAGTACAGTAGATTATCTTAGTTTCTACACTCCCCCATCTCCAGTAGTTGAGCTTGTGTTAGTGCGAATAATCCACTGTTGAACTGGTGTCTTGTCGAGACCAGTTCGAATAAGCTTGTCTAAGGCATCGTTTGATTTCTCTTTCCTGAGTGCATCAGCGATATTGTCGTCAGATGAGACGAGCCCAACATTGGAAATTTCTTCCCTGTTCTACGCCTCTCGGGCTGCAGCAATGTCGATCATCAATCGGCGCTCTGTTTTCGATGAAGCTTTCGTAATCACGTCGAACATTTGAAGCGAATGCGTAAGAATGTGGAGAGGAATTTCCATGTTGTAGATCATCTGTAAGTCATGACGGATTATAAACGCTCTATCAAAGCCATCCGCAAATGCGTATACCTCCCCACCTAATATGGATCTTACCACACGTTTGGACTTACGGCTTGAGTACTCCAGAATGTGGGTATTATCATCCTTGTCACAGAGCAGAGTGATGAAACCAAGTTGGGATGACAAGTCGTCGTTTCCAGCGAACGAAGCATCCGTGTAGACCCGGAGATGTAACGACTCTTTTCCAGTTCGCCGTATGACAAGCATGCATCTTTTGTCCTTTTGGCCTTGAGAAGGGCCCCGTTATGGTCGTTCAACTTGTCACGACCGAAAGTCTCCAGTGTGACTTGTGCAGCCTTGCTAATGACACAGCACAGATCAGGACGAGTGTGACTCATCCATGCTAACATTGCTCGATAAGAGCGGAATTGGTCGAATGATGCATCACTTTGTATAAGCCTGAGGGTTTTTCATATCCCTCTTGGTTGATTGTAAAGCGCCCAGGCTCCACGGTTCTGATGCAAGTTCCAAAGAACTCGAAGTTGTCCCACTCTCTTGGCTTGGAGTCAAATCTCTGTAGGGTCTTTTCAGTGAGTTGCTGCATATTCTCATTACCAGCAATGCAGCTATCGTCTACGTAGACTCCCATGACACCGTCAACATCTTGCTCATTCCTTTTGATATAGGGAGATGGATCTCCTCGAAGCGGAATTAGCCCCAAGTCATCTTTAGCATGTCGATCCACAGTCACACCCCAGTAGTCACCGGCATCTGTTGTGCCGTAAATTGGTCGCAAAAGTTCCAGGACATCGTCCTCAGTGATACCAAAAGTTTCCAGGTCCCTTTTCTTTGGCAATAGGAAGATTTATCGAGTAAGCTTCTCCTTGTGGTATACCCCAAACGGAAATAAGATTAGGACTGGATCAAGGACAGAAAGGCAACGAGCCTTACAGCCATGCGCGCACACACGTGTCCTCCACGTGTACAGGACGCGTACTACACGTGGACTGTCAGCCCCGCCGGCTGACAGCGTTACAGTGTCGGTAGACCGGGGCACTACTGTAGAGTTATGATAGACTACAATGTACATTAAATATGAGCGGACCGCCGGCGGTGGAGGACGACAAGCACGGACTTGTCAAGGATCCTCCACCTTGGTCCGCCCGCTTACTTTTAGGTACTTCCGTCCGTTTTACCTAGGAGTCGCACCGCGCGCGGGTTGAGAACGCGCGTAGCACGCCCACGAGCCGGCTCCGCCTCCGCCCGTCGGTACTGGATGGTCACCCAGTACCGCTCCGGGGCGTCGAGGCGTAGAACCGCTCGCGCGTGCGCGCGTCCTCCCCGATCCCGCTCTACCACCGCTACCTCGAGCCTGTGCTCGGTACCGTGGGTGGGCCGTGCTTCTATCTTCCCGCCGATCGGGGTCTTTTCGAACTGTCAGTACTCACCCCCCTCGTCGTTGGGGGTGATTATACTACAGTGGTCTCCCGACCTAGAAGACTCTCAAGATCGAACCGAGAAGACTATCGTTTACCTCGGCGTCCGTACGCGTCGAGATGAGTGGCGAATATCCCACCTCGATTCGCTCGGAGCCCGCCGATGTGCGAGAGGCCGCGCTCCGCGTCCGAGTCGGCCACGGCGACGCTGGTCCTCGAGACCGCGAACCGTCGCCCGACTTCTCCAAAGGACGCGGTCGCGCGATGTACGATCCCATTGCGGAGTATATCGAAGATGTCCGAACATCCCTCCGTATCGACATCTCTGACAGCGTCTACGCCCGCTGTATGGATGAGTTGCGCTCCTTCCGCGAAGGAAGGATTGAGCGCGTAACTCAGTCCTTGGAGAACCTGCGCGCCGTCGTCGACCAGGTACAGTCCCGTTTGGTACTGGTCGAAGAGGCGCGCATCGATTCCCCCGCTGTGGACGTTGCAGGTCGACCCGTGAGTGCAGACTCCGGAGTCCGACCCGACCCGCAACCCTTCCCATCAGCCGAACAGATGGGAGCGTTCGCGCACATGGCGGCGGAGCTCAACTCAACGCGCCGCCGTGCCCGTGAGATGGAACAGACGTCGGCCGAGAGGCCGCCCGGAGCCCCCTCGAGTGGGCCCGGTGCCACTGTTTCTCCGGGCGCATCCGGAGCGCAGGAGTGGCCCCCGACTGGAGCCGTCACCAGTCGGAGGGCGGAGAACATCAAGCCGACGGCGGACGCCAACTTCGCGTCCGAGACTCAAGCCCTGCCGTATGCATCCGGAAGCATGCGACAGTCCCGACGGGTACCGGACCAACCCGACCGTGGCCGTGGAGGAGTCGCCTGCGGATCAGGGGAACCGATTCTCCCCTTCGATCCTCGCTGGAGCGGCTACCAGCCAGCGGATCTTACCGCGCATCCCGGCCCCGTCGACGTCCGAACGTTGCCCGTCACGCCGTTCGGAACGTTGGGCCCCGCCGAACCCGGGCTCGAGCCCGTCCACACTATGATACAGGAGTTCAGCGCCGTCGCGAACTACCGCATGTATCGGTTCGACAACACCTCGAGGCTCGTTACCTCGGGTGACGCGGGACGGATCGCGAAGTACGTCCAACGCTGCCGTGGGCTCCGTCCCACGATGAAGAGCTTCGACGGTACTGACGCGATTCAGTTGCTCCCGTTCCTGAAGGATATCCGGATAACCTTCAATGCCCAGCACCTGACCGAAGGTGTGGCAATCCGTGTCTTCGCTCACTTCCTCGAGCGGGACGCGGAGCGGTTGTATACGAGTTACACCATGCGCGGCCTCCGCGCCGGCCAGCTCTACGACGACACGAGCTGGCCTGGTCTCGTCAACCAATTTATCAAACGCTACCTAACCGACAGCGTGTTAGGAGAAGCGTTTGATGCTGTCGCGTCGGCGCGACAGCTCCCTCACGAAACCGAGAACACGTTCGCAGACCGGCTGGGATCCTCCGCGTTCCGATGCACGGCCGTGTTCTCAGAACAAGCCCTCGCGCACTACTTCGTGCGTGGGTTATTCACTGCGACCCGGGCCGCAGTGGCAGAGACGGTACAACGGTTGCCCGGACAACAGAAGACCGAACTCTCCACGATTCGCCGTATCGCAACGGCCGAGGGTACAACCTACCGCGCCCGTGGCGGGTTGCCGCTGCCGGACCCGAAGCCGGCAGGGAAGGGAGTCCGAGCTCCAAGGTCGCACGGAACGAGTTCGCCGGCGACCGCCCTCCACATTGGAGAAGATGAGTGGCAGGCCGACCTTGTCCTCATTACGCGAGGCTTCGACTGGGCAGGAGGCCGACCCCCTACGCCAGCTTCCACCGGTTCGACCGGAAGCTTCGCAACAGCGTTCGCGCACACGCCGAGGGCCACGGGTGGTCTGAACCACAACATGGCCGAGCTGGATATCTCCCGTCGAGAAGGAGACCGCGGGCTGCCTAACGTGCCTCGACTCACCGATGAGGAGGCACGCCACGCGGCGACTTTCGCGTCGACCGATGGCAGCGCGTACATTTGTTGGCTGTGCCGGACGTACGGCCACGCCATGTACGCGTGCCCGTTCCTGTCGCCTGAACAACGTCAGTTCACGGCGTACAGGAACTACCGCTATCAGATGGAGACGCGCCCCGGAATGCGCAATCTCATTCAGCAGTCTACGCGGGCAGACCGAGGCCCGCCTCGAGGTGACCCGAGCCGATCGGGTTGGAGCGTCGGTTTTGCCCCTCGTGAAGGCGGGTACCGATACCCGGGGACCGATCAAAGGGATCGACGTGACCCTCGTCGGATGGATACGCGATATCTCCGTCGAGATGGGCGAGGCGACCGGGCCAGACCCCCGTTGCCCCAAGGGGTACAGAACGACATCATGTACCTCCAAGACTGGGCTGGGGAAACGTACCCCCAACCCACGGAAGGAGGCGGAGGAGAGCCCGTTCTCTCCGCCCCTCGAATATTGCAACGGCCGGACGTTGCCATCCAAGGCCACGAAGTATCCGATTACTTCGTAGAAGATGCCCAGTCGGGGTGGGGGAACCGTCCCCATCCGCGCGGCCAGGGGCCCGTCGACGCGCTAGCTAACGATAGCCAAGCGAATAGCACTGACAGCTCGGGTAGTTCGAAAACCCCGTAAAGACGGTTACGTTCGCGCGGTCGCGTGAACCGTCTTGTCGCACCAACCTAGACCCGCCCCTATTTGTCCCCGGCGGGGGAGGGGAATGTTTACCGATATTATTCCCCTCAACCCTGCACAAGCGCACCGAGACACCCGTAAGCTCGGTGCGAAAGGACGAAGACGCTGAGGCAACCGTGAGCCCGGCGCACCTGGAGGAAGGCACTGTGGCAACCGTGAGCCAAGTGCCTAACAAGAAGCGCATCGAACGCGCCGGCGGCCCGACCCAGGGGGACCCGGGGCCGCCAGAAGAATTCAAGCCGCGTACGAACGTGAATTGTCGCGGGGACGCGCCCGACCGAAGGGCGCCCCGCGACCAAGGCCGAAGGACGCGGAAGAGAAGTCGGAACCGGCGCCGGCGGCCCAGGCGGAACGATCTCGCCGAGCCGGGCACGCCGAAGGTGGTCGACGGCGTCATTTGCCTTATGACGTCAAAGATTTACAACGTCCTCGGCTCGATAGCCACAGAGGGAAATGCCTTCAAGCCCCGCACCATCGCCGTTGATACGTGCTCGGGGTACAATCTGGTGAGGAAGGCGGACCTTCCTCCCCATTGGTCGCGGTATGTCATCCGCGACGCGCCACTGCCCCGATTGGGAGGCGTGAATAGCAACCCGCTTAAGCTCTCGGCCGTCGTACGCCTGGCGGTGCGGTTGAGGAACACGACGTTCCGAATTCCGTTCGTCGTGGCGGACCAGCTCGCCGTGCCGGTCCTCCTTGGTACGGCGTTCATCGATACACACGTACGAAGTATCGACATCGAAGCTCAACGGTTGGAGCTCCGCCAAGGTGGCTCCGTTGCCATCGTCGACGGGAAGGGGGAGCCGACCCCCCAACCAGGCGGCACGGACGTCAGACAAGCCGGGCTGACGCACGCGACGAAGCCCCGCAGGCGATCCGAATCGCCCGCTGGGTTACCATTCCCGCGAGGTCGCAGGCCCGTGTGCGCGTTACCACGACGGGGAGGGGACTCGTGTTTATAGAGCCGAAGCCGTCACTCCAACACCGACATGGAGTGAGGCTGACGAACGGCGTCGTCGAGGTCTTGCCAAACCAGACCTTCGACGTCATCGTCGCGAACTTTTCGCGACAGGAAAGGCGGCTCCCGAAGCACACCGTCGTGGGATACGGGATGCGCAACCCCCTCGCGATCTTGACGCCCAAACATCGCATCGCCGAGGGGATGGCGCACGCGCTACACCTCATCGACTTGACCGATCAAGTCGGAACAGCAGGAGCTGGTCGACCAGGCTCCGCCGAGGGCGCAACCGTTGAGGAGAGAGGAGCCGGTACGGACGGCCGACCGGCGAAGTGCCCGCCGCCGGAAGGGGGCACGGCACCCGCCTCTAAAAAGGATCCCGAAAATCCGCCGGAGGATTGGGAAAAAGAAATCGACTTGTCATACATCGATGATGACAAGTTCCGGGGCCACGTGCTCGAGATGCTCCGTAAGCAATCGAGTCTGTGGAGCGGGGCGCTCGGAACGATCCGAGCGACCGAACACCGCATTCCCCTCGAACCGGGTACGAAGCCGATACGTTCAATGTCCTACCGAAAGGGGCCGGGTATGTGTGAGATGGTCGCCAAGGAAGTCAACAAAATGTTGAACGCAGGGGTAATCGAACCGGCGAGCACCGAGTGGGCGTCCCCCGTGGTGGTCCTACCGAAGAAAGACGGCTCTCTTCGGTTCTGCGTGGACTACTGGCGTCTCAACGCAAAGACGGCAGCGGATTTGTATCCGCTGCCCCGGATGGACGACTGCATCGATTCGCTCGGAGATGCAGCCGTCTTCACGACGTTGGACTGCAATTCCGGTTATTGGCAGATGCCCGTCGCTCCGGAAGACCGGGACAAGACCACGTTCACTACGCATATGGGAACGTTTCGCCATTTGCGTATGCCGTTCGGGCTAAAAGGGGCACCGGCCACCTTCCAACGTGCCCTCGACATCATCCTATCTGGCGTCCGATGGCAGATATGCCTCGTCTACCTGGATGATGTCATCGTGTTCTCCCGTACGCATGGAAAACACGCGAAGCATCTCGACACTGTCTTGAGCTTGTTGAGGAGCGCCGAAATCTCCCTCAAGCTCAAGAAGTGTAGCTTCTTCTAATCATAGGTGCACTACCTGGGGCACGTCATTTCCCCAGGTAAGCTGAGCGTCGCCGAAGCGGCGGCGGACGCCTTCAAGACGTTCACGTTTCCGAGGACGTTGACGCAGATGCGCTCGTACCTCGGAGCGTGCAACGTCTACCGCCGCTTCGTGAAGGGGTTCGCGAAAATTGCGCGCCCATTAACGGACATGACGCGCAAGGACGCGGACCCCAACTTTGACGACCCGACCGAGCTGCAACTTCAAGCGTTCGAAGCGTTGAAGGAGCGGATGATTTCCCCGTCGATCCTAGCATTGCCGCGGTACGGTCGGCCGTACATGATCGACACGGATGCTAGTGCCTATCAACTGGGCTGTACGTTGCTCGAGGAACACGAAGGCGCCAACGACTGGCGCCCCGTGGGGTATTGGTCGTACTTGTGGTACAACTCCACACCGCGACCCCCGGTGGGAGATGAGAACCCCCGAGACGGGCGGTTACTACTGTAGTAATCGTGCACGCGCCCGCTGCGAGCACAGTAGTACCTCCACGGCGTACACATGACACAACCGTTGGCGCCGGCCGTGGCCACGGGCACACGTGTGCGACCATCCGGTAAGTAATTAGCAATTAGTGGTTAATGGCACAAATTAGCCAATTTAGTACAGTAGCTGGTATACAGTATGTAACAGCTACTGTAGCGGGACAGGTGTCCTGGCGTCCCACTGAGGGGTTAAGACCAGGGGCACCTGCCCCGTTCCAGTAAACGGGGGCAGACTCGCCTCCCTTCCCTTTACGGCTTTTTGCTAACTCCGTCCGGTTTTACCTCTAAGTCTCAGGCTTCTAACCCGTGACCGGCCGTCCGGATCTGACACCACCGACCGGCTGCGCGTCACCGGCCACGTGAGCCTTCCCTCTTTTCGAGTCCTTCCGTACGGTTCGCGCTCGTGTGGGTTACCCAGCGTCGCGCGCTCCCTTACCTCTAACCCCCCTCGTTCCGAGTGGTCGGGACGAAGGTAGTTATACCACATTTTGGTACTCTTGTGGAGGGGATAACTACAGAGGTTGAGCCCGCACTGGATCGCCAGCGCGAGCAACTACCGATCGGATTGAAAGAGGTCGAAAATCACCGCGTCGATCGCCAGTGATCATCGACGATGAACCGTGCGGATTCCGCCGGAGAAGATACGGCCTCCGGGCGAGCAAGTACCCGCAGTGGCAGAGGCGCACAGCGCCCCCGGATCGACAATCCGGAAGCCCTGCTACGCCCGCCGTCTACCAGGGGCCAGAAGACCCCTTCCGTTTCGGACACCACCGCCGGGCTACCGGCTGGTGGGGGGAACCCTGTACAAGTACTGTACGACGCGTTACTCGCGCGACTACAAACGTGGATGGAGGATTTCCTCGCTGAGGAACTACCTCAGGTCGTCCAGGTTTGCCTCCACCGAACGGCACCAAGACTGGTGGCGGAGCATGCGGACACCGCGCTCCGCGCCCTGCTGGACGAGAAGATCGCCCCACTCGTACGCGACGAGGTGGTGGCAGCGCTCGCCGCGGAGGAGGACGAATCTCCGACCGCATTGGCTCTAAAGGGAGCTATTAGCTCTGCCGTGGCCATCCGTCTAGCCACGACATTTACCGAAACGGGAGGCGCGGTACCGCCGCCGGCGCCGCGCCGTGAAACCGTTCCGGGCTCAAGCTTTAATATCGCTGATCCGATCGGCGCCGTACCCGGGATTGATAGGATGGACCCTCACCCGGAGGGCAGAGCCATCTATCTCCCAACCGTTCACGGTGCTACAGGGAGGACCACAGAAAATGTCCTCCCCATACTCGCCGGTACGGGCGACCCCCGCGGGACAGACAACCGCCTGGGGCTCCCCGAGACAGAGAATCGGGACCCGTACCGGTTGAGCAGAAGACGTGCACCCGGCACGCACAGGACCGAAGCGGAATACACCCGGTATTCCGACGCAGAAGACCCCCGTCACAGGACGGATGAAGACCGCGAGGAACGCCGCTGGCGATACCGCGATAACCACGAGGCACGCGACGGGCGATACCGCGATGCCGGAGGGGGGGGATACCCCTCCGATGATGACCCATCCGGTTCGGAAGACTCTCGCAGGCAAAGCCACAGGGCACGCCGCGATAGAAGCCGAGACCGGCACCGGCACGACCCGTCCGACTCGGAAGACTACCACACCGAGTCCGACGAGGGGCCTCGTCACTCGAGCAGACGCCGCCGGGCTGCCCCGACGAGCGACGAGCGACGGCCCACGGTAATCAGGCCCCTCAGTGACCTGTTTACCAAGGCCGTCAACTACAAGACCTACCGCCTGGAACTGCGTAGCTCGCGCTACGACTCCACAGTAGCGCGGCACATTAACCGTTACCGGAAAAAACTGGACGTGCAGATGAGGTCCCACACGTTCAGCGGTCAAGATCCGATTGCGGTATTGGGATTCCTCGCACGCCTCAAGATGGCGTGCGACCACAACGGGATCACCGAGGGAGCCGCCGTGTGGTGCTTCCAATTCTACCTCACCGGTCAGGCTCACGCCCTACTCCAGTCCCGTCTCAATGGAAATACCATGGCGGTTGACGTGGAGCGGCGCGAGCTGCTCCGGACATACCCCCAGGTGGTCAACTTTCTGTTGCGCACCTATGCTACCGACGAGGTAATTTCCAAAGCGGTTGGGGACGTGACCTCCTTCCGTCAGAGTTCAAACATGACAGAGGAGGTCTACAGTAACCACCTCTGGGACAAGGCCCTCCGATGCGGTACGGTGTTCTCCGACCGGCGGTTGAAGTCCCTATTCGTCGAGGGGTTACTTCCCGCCACGTGCGCGCAGGTCCGTAATTACCTCGCCACGCACCCGGATGTGGATTACCAATCCGTGGCTCGATACGCGCAAGCGATCGGGGAA